>NC_031770.1:104693282-104833768 GCF_001522545.3 Parus major
GGAGAGGAGAGGAGAGGAGAGGAGAGGAGAGGAGAGGAGAGGAGAGGAGAGGAGAGGGAACACTTGAACAAAAGGGTCTTATTGCTTCTAGAACAGAATTCATCAAGAAAGTACATATTCCTATGTAGTTAGGAGCTAAGTTTGTAGCTACAAAGACACATGACAAAAGCCTTTTTATTCTTGATTTTTTTCCTACAGACACATGACAAAAGCCTTTTTATTCCTGATATTTTTCTTTGTTCAGTGTTACTGTAGAAAGAAAAATAAAAGGAGATGCCATCTTTTTCATGCTTGTGGTGACACTTATTCTTCCCTTGTGCAACATGTCACACTGGAACATAGGGCAGTCTAAAACTGGTATAGTCTAAAACCACACAATATAAGGGCACTACACAGGCTCAGAGTTAAAACAAAGCAAAAAAACAACCAAAAAAAACAAAGAACAAAATAATCACAAAGCAGAAAACACCTACCCTTAAATGAAAAACAATGATAAAAATTGTAGCCACTTTTTTATCCTTGTGTAATTTTAATCGTTCAACCAGTTGTGGGGCCACTCACAACAAAATATTCCAAAATACATTGTACCAGTTTTTTTTGTAGGAACACATCTGTGAACAAATGTTAAAGTGCTTGTACATGCTGTACAAGTAGAATGAAATCCATGATGCAATTGGGAAAACCGAGGGTCTACATGCAGAAGAGATTCTTCCTTCCCACTGTAACCTTTCAGAGATATTTTAATATTCCATTTGTGGTCTTGCACTAAATTGTACAGGTAATAAAGTATATGTCTTGCTGGGTGAAAGCCAAGGCAGAAAGCAGAGTGCAACTCAGAGATTTTTATCCTTTGGGTGTGCTCATAAAGTCTTGCCTTCCACACTTTATTTTCAAACAGGTTAGTTGTGAGCTTTAATCAACACAGAGTGTGTCACTGGATGGAAGTCTCAGTTAAGATGACCAGAATTCAGTAAAAAATAATCAAGTATTGATTTTTACCATTTGTATTCACACTTATCATTGTGGAAAAAAACCCAACCAAACTTCTATAAATTATTAAAGTACTGCAAATATTACTATTTGCAGAGATTTTGAGGTTTTCAGTGATTATTAAAAGAATTCCTGTTCCTCTGGACCCTTGCAAGGTGCCACATTAGTAGAGAAACTTTTTTTAAAAATTATATTGTCTTCCTTTCCACCAAACTCAGTAGCATTTTTTCCATTGGTAATATGGTTTTCTCTCTCTTCTACCTGCCTGTTACGTGTTCCATCAAGCTGAGAGAGTTGTTCAGTTCTTCCAAGAAGAGGGGTCATATATCTTCCTTATAGATGTACAAAATCAGGTAATAAAAATCAATTCAGATGTTTCCAAAGTAATCAAATGGCCATTGGTTGAGTTTTCACCTGACAGCAGAAAAGTATAATGTATGGCAAAATAGAGCACAGGGTGCTGTGTTTTACAGTAGGAATATATGGTTGTTTTTCACTGAAACTAGCTCCTTTCAGAGATAATTACCTTGTTTATTCACTAATGATCACTTCAGATACAAAGCTATGTCTGCTTATTTTCACAAGGAAAAGTGTGCTGTTAATTTCAGAAGGAAATTTTATATTTTCCCTATATTTAGAAATCATTAAGCAAATGATTTGTCAAATTGCATATAATAGATTTACTTTTATTGATGTTGATCTTTCACAATATTGAGAGAGAGAAGTAATAAAGATGAAATCAGTGAAAGAAGCCAAATGGAGAACATTTATTTCTATTTTTCCTAATTAAAGAAGCTTTGTAAGTAAACAGTCCTAAACTTTATCACGACCTCTTCTTAGTCAAGATGAATACACTTATAAGAACTGCCATTATAATCTTATTTAATTCTCTCTCTGGGCCTGTCGCATAAAACTTTAATGAATAATTTGTCAACACTAGACATAAATCTCTCTGCTGATGCATATCTTAATCTTTCTCATAATTTGCAGGTCAAAGTCTGTTATCCTTAATGCAAGAAAAATATGTATTTGAACAATACTGAAGATACAATTTTCAGACAGGTTTAGTGCACACAGATGCATTCATTCACATTGGATGTTTCTTATTATTAGCAAAGGTATATATATTCGCAAAAGTATATTTTGGTTGCACCTTTTCTTTCCTCACACAGCTGTATTATAAGATTTCCTTGGCTCCATTTAATTTATTGCAGCTTCTTGTTATGCAAAGAAAGCACCTACTTAAAAAAACCCTACATATCAGATTGTATGGAGGCTTCATACTGGGAGAGAGATTATTAAAATGTGATTTATGTCTCTGAATCTGAAGCAAATCACCTGATTCTGAAATAGTTTCTAACATAAGCTAATTTTTCTTGCTTGTATTTAGTATATGGTAACTTAAATTAAAGGTAAGTTTTCTTTCATTTTGTGACTTTGCAGGGCCACTTCACAAGTTTCCTTTTAATCTTGGTTTTGCTGTAATAATGTTGTTTATTATTTGTTTAATGTTCCTATTTTTTTTTTGTTTTTTCTTTTAAATAGATGGAAATAAAGAGAGTTCCTTGAAATTTAGGTTATTTTACTGATGGTTTTGCACCAATTATTTTTTCTCAGAAAAGTTTTCAATTAAACCCCTGTTGATAGGAGGTGGAATTCTCCAACAGTAATCTGGAAATTCCACCTCCCAATCACTGGGGGGTTAATTGAAAGCTTTTTTGTGGAAAAGAAAGATTGGTATATAACCAATCAGCAAAATATTATGAGACTATAAGGAATACAGTTAACCTTGGTCTGTCTAAGGAGAAGCATATTGCATTACTTGAAATAAAAAAAAAAATTACAAAAACACATGAAATGGGTTGGTGTACTGAAGGAGAAATTCATTAATGAGCTCCAAGACAAATTCTCATTGCCTTTTAACACAACACCTTTCTGTCATGGCTCTCTAATTTCATCAGGGCATGGTGTGTCCTGTGCTCCTGTGGGGTGAGCTCTGTGAAAGGACAGCACTCTTGTGCAAGTCCTTACACAGTGTTAATTGGCAAATTGGCTTCTGTGCCTTTGATCTATAGATCTGTGGTGGTTAAAACCCCCAGTGAAGGTTCTGTTTCTCAAAACAGTAGTTTTCAAAGGATTAAAAAGTCCCTGCCAGTAACTGTATTTGCCTCAAACTACAAGCAAAATGGGGAATGTCACACCTCAGAAGAAACTTTGATAGGTTTTCTGGGTAGAATGCATGATGTAATAAAATCACATGATTTTTTTAATATTGAATAAAATAGGACCCTTCAAAAGTCAGGAGTTGGAGCTCCAGCATTATTGAAATGTATTCTTTTAAATGTAAAATAACATTTATTCCCCAATCAATAGGCTCCCAGTAAATCATATCCTGCTGTGGGTGAATTTCATAGATTACATTACAAATTCTTGATACGTATCTGTCGTCTTTCGCAGAGCTGCTGCTTTAGCTTCATGCATTGATCAGCTAAAGGAATGTGGATTCAAAGAGAAGAAATAATTACTGAGTTATAGTCCTTCATTGATCTTCTTGTAGTGTGATAGCTAACCAGGAGCAGATTTGCTTATTCTGATCCAGTAGGCACAGTCTATAATAAGCTTTTGATCTATTTTTCTGTCATTTCTGGAAAAAAAAAAAAATTGGAAGGAGAGAGGGACATGTCCTATTTTTCATGAGTGTTTGCATTAAATATATAAACAACCTAAGACACTTCATCCTCAGGTCAATGAATTATCAACATATGGGAGATACAATTCTTGCTCCCTCCATGATCCTATCATTTGTGCTCCTCTCTGCACAGTGGGGCCACTTAATGAGACGAATGGAAATACATTCTTTTATAATACCACACAGACACGTGGCTTTTATCCATTGTGTAGATTCAAAACCTTCCAGGATGAGAACCCAATGGAAACTGTAGCTCAAAAGCAAAAACCACAACTACACATCCTCCTTATGAGGAAGCTCTGACATGCTGTCCACATCACTTACTTTTTTGGGTTTCACAGGAGCACCCAATTTAGAACTCCCAACACCAAGAGAGAGGGTTTCTGGTATCCTATGATCCTTTATCTGTTATGTTTCTTAATGCCATTCAGCATTTTGGGTGTTGCTAATCTCAGCAGAGACACCAAATATCCATTGCCCATTTATAAAGAGACCTTAAGAAAGTGCATCAGCCTGATGAGTTCCTCTCCTTGAGCTGAGCACTTAAGGGTGGCAGTGCTGATTACCACTTCATCCAGCAATTTCCTTATCAGTTGAAGGGGTAAAATCAATATTTTTCATATACTATTCTTGTTAAATCATATTACCAAGAATATTTTTTTGCTGTGGGGGGGTTACTTCATTATCAAATTGCTTCGAGATGCACTTGCTACATACATTGAGCAATTCATGTTATGAAAAAAGCCAGACATGATGATGAGACATGGAGGTTTTGTAGGAGGCAAGCAAGTGCCAAATGTAAAGTTCAACAAAGATCTGGAAAGCCACCGATATACAACCACCTCTGTGTTGAGGCACTAAAATATTATTGAAGAGTTTTTTCTGCCTTACCTCTGTAACCAGCTGCATGTGTCTTTTGACCATTCCCTTGTACTTAGGAAAAAACTGGAAGATGACAACCTGATAATCTCAAAACTATTCAATAAAACAATAAAATCTGTATCACCTCAGAAATCTAAGGGAATAATAGATGATTCACTAAATACATTTCAGTAAGAGTAGCTAGAATATTATCCTACAAAATATATGAGGAAACCATGATTTATTAGAATCTCAAAATAAATAGAAGTGATCATATTTCTTAAAATGTTTCAAAAGTTATCTAGGAAATACAGTTCATTAAACAGGCTTCTCAACACAATCCATGGTATATATACACACAATAATGTATATTCTATAAATATTTACTCATCCATCTCCCATTGTCGTTCCCTGACAGCAGGACATCAAAATCTTTTTCCATCCAAGAAACCCCAGAAAGAAGAAAGGAAATTATGTCAAGTCATTTGTCAAAATCATCATTAGCTTGCATGATAAAAGAAATTCATATGGAGGCTTTGCAGAGATACATCATAATATCTGAAATGTTGAATAAAATACACTGGCATTTCAGGTATAGAGTGATGTGAATGTAATAGATCTGAATTTTTCATTTACTAGTTTTCTTTGTCCATTCCCATTAATTTTCTGGTTCAAACGAAAAACATCATAAATAAATTTAATCAATCAAGGTCAGTCATGATTTTTTTCCCTTTCATATCCAAATATTTTTTTTTTTTCTGATGGATTTGATAAAGATATCTGCAATCATTGTCTGTCTGCAGCTTCTGAAAAGGAAATGCTTACCACTAAGCAGTGGATTTATTCAACTTATATTCACAATAAAATAATTTTATTAGAAGAATATAAGGAGTAGGATTCAAATTTCTCACAGTAATTGCATATAGTTTTTATTCTAAATACATGACTACTAATCCTGGTTGAGTCAATAGTGCCTGTCCCAAATACCATTTTTCTACCTAGTGTGAACATAGTCCCCACCACGATAAATACACTTTGCAGCTGCCTGCAAGATCTTGAGTTACACTCGAAACTTCTTTGCTGTAGAAATATTTAAAATATGGACCCTTTTCCACAAAACTTATTAAGTTGTCTCCATGGTCTAGAGAGGGAAACCTTGAGGGGTAATGGGGTTTAGCAGTGTAGAGGGAGGAGGGAGTTGTGGAGCAAATTTATTCTTATCTTTTTACCAAACATATCTGTTTTGCACTTCAGGAATTTTCTCATATGACTGCACTTGAAAGTGCAATACTACAATAAGTTGAGCATGAGGCTAACACTGAAGAGAACACTGACCCACTTTACACTGCACATCCCATGCCATTTGTTTGAACTCCTATTAATATTTAGTTCTCTTCCTGTTTGTTATTTTGATTTTCAGGCTAAATTTACTTGAAATCAGAAACTCAGAGTAATTTAGATGGAGAGAGATTTCAGGGATCATGTGATCCAACTTCCTGTTCAAAGCAGGGCCAACTTCAAAGGCAAATCCAGATTCGGGGCTAAATCAGGTCCCTCCAAATCTTGCTTAGCTATGGATGGATATTCCACAATTTTCCAGGGCAATAATTTTCTCTTTTGACTCACTTAATCGTGGGAAAAAAAATGTAAAAAAAGAAAAAAAGAATTCTTCCTATATTCTAAGAAGAAATTTTCTTACAGAAAATTGTCTGTTGCTTTTAATCTTACCACAATGCACTTCTTAAAAAGGTCTTTGTGTTGTCTGCAACTTCCCACTATTCATTTAAGTAAAAAATATTATCTTCTCTATATATGGTAAAATAATAGTCTGTATTTCTTACCTCCACCTCTTCCACCACCAAAATGGTATTTAAGTGAGTGATTGTAAAAGAACCATTTTTATGTGTTTTTGCATTAAAACTTCAAGATGTATGGAACTGTGATATGTTGCTTGAATTAAGTATAATATAAAAGTTAGCTATAATTGCTCAAATTCAAGTGTCTAAAGGCTCTATGATCAAGAAGCTGTTTCTCCTGTGAACAATGAAAGGTATTTCTAAAATAAAGATGCTGTTTTGCTTTGTTTTGTTTTGCTTTCAGATATCTCTATGCATTTATTCTTTCATATGCAAAAGTGACATATGCTGAAATACACCTGAGAGTGCCAGCTCATTGTGATTTTAATTCCAAAAAGCAAACAGCAAGTGACTGTTATTGTGAGAACTGTGACTACAATTAGATATTCTGCGATGTAAATTTCTTATCAATATTTTAGATTAATATCTCTGCCTATGTTTTTTAAAAAGGTTGTATTTGAAATTCAAATCTAAGACAAGTTAGTTGGCTTCCCTGAAAATCTCTAATAAACAATAGCAAATTTATTTTGTTATTGTCAAACAGAATTAAGCAGACACAGACAATATTGCTATTTTGCATATTCAAAAGTAAATCCAAAGTAACATATAGTGATGGGCTCATTATTTTCTGGGAAATCAAAATTATTCCTCTAAACAAAACCAATTTGATTTTACCTTATTTTTCAGGTTGCCATTTTCCATTAGTAATATTGTAACAGAGATATAATATAACACCATTGACTATTTTGTAGAAAGCTTTATTAAATGTTACTGCAAAATAACAGCTATTTTCTTTGACTGAAAATAGAACAAATAATACTTAATCCAAGCAATCTTTCAGCAAATCCATTTAAGCAAAAGTCTAGCATCGCTGAGCCACTCCTACTGAATCCATCCACAGGATCATGACTTTGTTTGAGAAAAGGGAAAAACACTTTGAGGAACTTGGTATTTTTAACAGTCATCAATCAGTTTAGGTCTCATTTTGAGACACACAGCTCAAATTTACAAAACTATATCCCAGTTCTCACCTATCTTGCCTATGTATTTTGTGACTCAGCATAAACAAAGAGCTGCCAGTCAGGCTTCCAGGTTCACCAGAAAATGTCGTTCTAGATTTCTAGATTCTAGATTTCATCAAGGTTTCTTCTTGCTCAGGGACAGCAAAATGAGTCAGGATCAATACAATCAAATTATATTACACCATATTTGTATTTATATATTCCAAGATGTGGTGTGAGTGGAGTGGACTGACAGCAAACCACAGCAGATGGCCCCAGGTTGCCCTGGAGTCAAAGCACAGAGGTTTGATGTTTAATGTTTACAGCCCAAATCTACAGTGGTATTTCCTCATCTAATCCCCACCCCACTTGGATTTCTAATTTGCTGCTGGCATCCCTGAGTGTTAAGGACCCAAAAGTGGGTCCCACAGATGTGGGCCTCTGGCTCCCTGGGAGCTCTCAAGGGAGAAGCTGTGTTGGTCTAGTGGCTGCCAGCATTGGAATATTATCTCCCACACCTTCCTTTCTGGGTTCTGGACATCATCAGGCACCTTAGTGCCTGTGACCTCATTGAGGTCAGTAAGCATATAGAAAAATATTAAAGCATTTGTCCTCTATTTTTTTGTATATTCTTTTTTTTTTTTTTTTTTTTTTTTTTTTTTTTTTTTTTTTTTTTTTTTTTNTTTTTTTTTTTTTTTTTTTTTTTTTTTTGTGTTGGGCTATTCTTTTGTTTTTTTCTTGTATTGCTCTTTCTTTTACCAAATCACAACCCTTAATGAATCAGTCTAGAGAGACTTCTCCTGTTGTTCACGAGTGGGAAAGCTTTCTTCCTTGGCATCTTTTCCTTGTGAGCTTAAAAACTGCTCAAACACATAGATATGCATAAGATTACACTTTCACACTCTGTAATTAAGGATTAAAAGTGGAGTATGTGTCTCAGATCATAAAAAAAAGAGCAAAAGGTGATATGGTAAAATGGAAATGGACACTTGTGATGACAGGGGTTCACAAGTCTTTAGTTCTCAAAATCTTTTCTAGCAGAATTTCAAAGCCAGTGATGTTACTGTACTGTCATACTCATATCACTCTTTTCAAGGCAGGGAGGAATGGCCACTGATACTGTGACCAGTCTTCCACCATGCTGCCTGTTTTGATTGGGAGTAAGGGTGTCCCAACCCTACCTTTACAGCTGGCTTGTTTTTCTTTCAGCCTCTCTCACAGAATGAATGTTGAATTATTGCCAGGGATCAGCTACTTCTCTTCCCAGGATGGAAGGCAGAACACCTTGAGTCACCTTGACTCTCCCTACCTAAGTTGGTGATTGAGGAAATACTTTACATTTACAACAAGGAATGCACACATTCATATTTAAAATATAAATAGAGAAATAGAGAGCAGGGAAAACAGACATGATTGGACAAGGCAAAAGCCTCTATGATGACTTTCATGAAGTCAGGAATTAATTTGTGCTATGCTCTGCATGTAGTCAGCAGAGACAGGTTCCCACAGAGCCACACTTTATTAGGCAAAATGAACCTCTGGAAATATTCAAGCTCCTACACTACATTTTGGAATTTAACCATTAATAGTTATTAATTTGACTAAAAATAGATGTCTATATTGTTAACATCTATACCTGAGATAGTTTTCAAAATTATTATCATAATGAACAGAGGGAAAGCCGTACTTTTATGGTGCATTCCATCACTGCTAACTATGGACATCTACCACAAGTCAGATACATTCTTCCCCAAATTATATTTTTCACTACAAAACAGAGTCTGAGGTGATGTACTCAGGTACTGTTTCTAGGCAGGATAAATCCTACCTTCTGTAGTAAGGAGAAAAATCTAGTATTTCAGTATTTGCATATTGAATGAGTTCATATGGCCCTGCTTAGAAAACAATGTCTAGATGAAAAGTGTATATTCCCATTTGTACAACTTCCTCATTTTCTATATACTTCCCTGTACTTCCATTCTAAAATAAGGGACAATGCTGGGAATAGAGATTTTACTTCCATAATTTTTATTACCATGGGATATTACTGAGGCCAAGAACAGACTAGGATCAAAAGAAAAAAAAAATAAAGGAACAAAACAGGATAAGCAGCTATATGGATAACAAGAACATCTGCAATTATATTAGATTAAACAAAAATTCATAAGGGATATAAACCTTCATGCTTCAGAGCATAAGCTAATCACTAACTGATGGGAATTAAGAAACTTCTGTTATGGAGAGGTTAATCCCTAATTGCCTACTACAGTATTTCTTGCAACATCATCTGAAGCAAATAGTACTGCCACTGGATACTAGACAAAACAGACAATTAGTCTGATGTTATATAATAATGTCTGTCTTGCTGTCTTGTGACTGCAATGTACAAAATGTAAACCTATGTTTACCCTGGTTTCCTAAAGTAAAGAATCTTACATGACCACACTGTCTGCTATCTGCTATACCCATCTAATATCTTCTGAATCCATTAGCCAGATTCAACATTTCCCAAAGGAACTGAACCCTGGAGGATAATAAAATTCAGTAAAATCAGAAGCTTGGCCACAGAGAAAAGCCCCAGTTAGTGACACAATGCTAGGAATTATTCAGGAAGAGCTCATCCATTGTTTTACCTGCTGCTAGCCAACCATCCCCTTAATCCTGGCTGGCTGGCTGGCCCTTGGAGCACTCAGAAGAAGCTTGTTCATGTCATCTCCATCACTGGCATTAGAGGAGTTAGAGGGAACACAACCAAAAGGAGAGTGCAGATGGAAGAGGTGGAAGTTAAACATGCAGATGTGCATAAAAGAAATATCTGAAAGGTTAATGGGCATCTGGGAAATAGAGACAAAGTAATAAACTTTGTGGTGAATAGATGAGTGGATGTTTGACAGTAATTTACAGAAGACCTGTGTTCATTCCCCTTTTTGTTCATTGAACAACTCATTTTAATGTTTGAGAAAAAAATATGTCTGAATAGTAGAGGTCACATAGGGCTGTTTTCAATGAAGCAGTGCACCCTCAGCCTTCTCAGCATCTTCTCTGCTATCTTATTGCCTTTATTTCTGCATCAAAACCAGAGACCCATGGTGGCCCTGACACTTTTATGCATGGACAATTATTTTGTCCTCCCTTTTTCTCCTCAACAAAAGATATAAGCCACAGATCCATCTTCAATTTCTGCCCAGCACACCACGGACATAATTAATACACAAGAGTTGGTTTTGCTTCATTTCCAAAGGCTGTACAATTAGACAGGGCCTGTGCTCAGAAAGGATGATAAAAAAGCCAGTAGTAGTATGACCTCATTTAAAATAGCTTGAGGGCTTCTCTAACTTACAGCATTTTTATGAGACCAGTGAAAGGCTCTCTTTCTTCTCTGTTATTCATCCTGTGTATGTCCATCCCACAGGGTTGACAAGGTATTTGTGGGAATCAGCTGTGCTGACTCTATACAAGTAGAGACTTTCCCTCTGCTGGGAGCACTCTCCACTTGCAGATGAAATGCATTCGCTGTACTGCAGAGCAGTGCAAAATGATTAGAGCTGAACCAAGACCTTAACTGACACTCATTATTACGGTATGTCTACACTGTAAGAAGATGTGTGATTGCAGCATGTATCAGCATATTCGCACTGCCTGTCATTTACCAGGGAAGATACCATGACATGGAGCTGGAGGCTGACTTTTACAAGTCTGTTTGAGACCATTCTTACACAGTTCTTATACTGGGTGTGCATAAATGTGCATTTGTGCATATATAGAGATAGATAGATAGATAGATATAGACATATAGAAATGATAGATAGATAGATAGATAGATAGATAGATAGATAGATAGATAGATAGATAGATAGATTAAGTATAGAGTAGAACAGCAGGAGATTAAATCAGTCCAGGCATAGGCCATGCATTCAGTTGTCCATTCTGGTAAATTACTGGAAAATCTCCTGGCACAGCTTTGTTCTGAGATCTGGCACAATCCCTGGGCTGTGTACAGGAATTAATGTGGCTCAAGAACTGCAGCAAACAGGCAGTGTGCATGCATGTGTTCCCTCAAATGCCCATTTTTTGAAGCTAGCAGGGAATGGACACAGGGTATGACAATTTGTCTAGGGGTAGCTGAACAAATACCAATTCTGTTTTATTGGGATGCTACAACCAATGACAGGTGGATGGTCACCACCACCCAAAATTTCTGAATAGCTATCCCTTATTCACCTTTACACTTGGGGATCCCTGTACTAATCACAAGCAAGCAGATTCTTGGCTAGATGAAACACTGGTGGAAATAACACTGTTCTCATGTTTTCATCAATGTTCATTCAGAGGCTGCTCTTACTGATATTTCCCATTTCCCTTAGACTCTGGCTGCCAGATCACCATTCTCTGTTTTGTCTCTGGAGCAGAATAATTCATAAAAATGCTTAAATAACTCTTCCAAGAAATGGCTCTAAGTGGGAGCAGATATCTTTAAATCATTAGATGCAGAAGTGAGTTTGCTGATCATTCTCCAGGGTTTTGTGTAATACTTGTCCCTGTAACCAGGCTTTTATAGGAGAAAGTGGTGAAGAGAAAGATTTTTATAGAGTGTATGCTTAAATAGTGCAAGGGTAGCTTTCAAAGTTGTAGCTATTCAATATCATTGTTTTTTACTGCAGAGACAATATACAGAGGCAGTATACCAGGGAAAAAAAGGGAAGAAATTTATTAATTTGGGAAATAAATAATATATTTCTCTATATATTAAGTATGTGATAAAGGGTATTCAGCCCCATTCTTTCAAGAGGACTGAGAGGTGTCCTCACTTCTCCCTGAGCAGCTATGTTGGCAGTCTTCAGACAGGAGGAACAACTCTTGCCAGCTGTCAGTAACAAATTGAAAAAATGACAAATTCAGCTTTAATAGAAAATTTGCACAGGGGAGAGCAAATAGCCAAGGAACATATGTACAAATTTTTAAGCATATGGGCTTCTTGCTGTCCTAGTAATTAATATAATACAGTGAGTGCCTTTATGTTCTTTCTTTTCTCCTCCATAATCTGTGCATAATGGAAGCTGCTTGGGACACTTGCTGCTATTGCACATTATAAAGGAGACATGAAAAACATGTATTGGCAATTGGATACATAAAATACAGAAAGAGACAATGGAGCAGTAGATCTTGAAACAAAACAAAACAAAACAAAACAAAACAAAGATATTATTAAAGACCAGATACTAGATCCCTCAAAGTGAAAAACACTCCCCCCAAAACTTAAAGGCAAGAAACAGAATTACAGGACTCAGCTTGATTCAAGCTTTCCTTTGCTAACCACACATCCCATTGTTCTCTTGTTATGTTTCAAACAGCTTATGAAAACTGAATATTTCTGGAGACTCCACAGACAATCTATGCTCTGCAAATGTATCTTACCCACTCTCTGGAAATATTTACCTTAAACTGAGCAAAAGTGAAAAAAGAGCCTTGATTCATATATGCATTAAATTACTTCATGATGTGAAAAAAAAATTCCTAACATAATTCTGAGGTGGCAATGATTTAATGAGAAAAATAGCAAAATATTTCTATGGGAAGGTTGAAGAAAGCATCACACTTGGAACTAAACAGGAGATGCAGGATAAAGAAAAATTAAAGCTCATAATGTGAAAGGAATTTTTAAAGAGAAGATTCAATTAAAAATCAACAGCAAATAGTAGTTGATTTGATGCTTTTAATAGCTTGAAATATATTTTTTTAAAGAAACAGATTTCTGGTTTGATTATAAATTTTATGAAATTCCACTGGTGTTTAAGCATTTTCATCATGAAATCTTTTTTGTCTGAAAATTTGTGTTTTATTCTCCTATTTCTGACACTATTCCTGCACCCTCCAGTGAAAAGTAATTTAGAAAGGAACTTGCACTTTCAACACAGTTTGTTTCTGGTTTTACATTCTCTTCAATACAATCTATAAATTTTTCTTGAGTCTAGTAAACCTCTGGATTATCAGAAGAGAAAATAAGATTTTATAACTCTGACTATTTTGGATTGGTCACCTCTGATTATTGAAGGCATTTCATAACATGAGACAATCACTAAATGAAAGAGTTTTAGTCTGGCCAGGTTATAATGTAATTATCCATAAAAGAATTTCTCATTCTATATACCTGAAGTGTTTGATATTGGCTTTCTGTCAGGATTATAATTTCTGACTACCTGGACAATATTTGCTACAGCACAGTTATTCCCATGGCCTCTGAGTTCATAGATTCACAGATCCAGGTACTCATGCATTTCTTGTGGAAAGAAAACAACAAACCAACAAACCAACAGCCAAATCAAACCAGACAAAAATGCCTGGCTCTGCTGTTCAATAGTAGACCTGAATGGTGCCACAGTGTCTGATCACTCTGTAGATTTTTGTGACGTTTCAGGTCAGAGTGGGGTTGGCTGACTGCATAAGGAACGACCCAGGACGTTTACACACAGCAAAGTGCAGGGTATTAATACCACAGTTCCTAGCCCATGTATCTATTTGGGTGTTATTTTGATGCAACAGCATCTGTTCATGTAGAAAAGTATTTCTCATGTCTTCCACAAGCATACAATTCCCATGTTATGAAAGACTGAGAGAAATAGCTTTTACTCATCCAGATTGTAATACAAATTAAAAAGTTTTGGTAAAAAAAATAATGTTTGGATGAGTGCCAGTGCCAAATTAATTTAAAATGTTCGTAATACAATGCTAATATTTGCATCTCCAATTTTGGTATTTGTAGGATCAGAATATTCTCTAATATTTGCTTAAACTGACTATTATCACATGCATGCTGCCATTAAATTCACTTTTATAGAATATTCACAGAAGGCAAACACAAAGGAAGCAAAAAACTATAATGGAGAATTCAATTATTTTACTTGAGTTCATATTCACAGAAATATTTCATAAGTGTTCATTCAATATTGGCACCCATTGCTATATCAGTAAATCAGCTGTTCTTTTAATGGTTCTAAGAAGAACCATTAAAACATCATCACTTTGCTAAATTATAATTGTAGTTCTCTTCAATTGCTCGGGTCAGTGGTTAGTTGTCAATCAGGAGGAAAAAAAAATCCATTATTGCATCAATCTTAGTAAAAAAAGGTGAAACTGTTGAATAGATATTCTGAATACAGGGATCATAAACCATGGCATGTAAGACAGAGTTGTCCTGCTCTTACCCCAGCCCTGGCATTGTCCCAGGCTGGGTTGGATGGGGTTTGGAGCAACCTGGTCTAGCTGGAGATGTCCCTGCTTATGGCAGGAGAGGGTGGAACCAGGTTGTCATCAAGGTCTCTTCCACCCCAAGCCACTCTAATATTCTGTGACAGCTGGAATGAAAAATGATAGTTTTGGTAAGATCAGAGTACAAGTGCCCTCTTTTCCTGTCTTAGAAACAAGGTTTAGGTATGGCAAGCCTTGAGATTTCCAAATTACTGAGAAGAAAACCGAGTGACCTCAAAAAGAAGAAACCAATGTTATTAGAAAAGCACAGCTGTCTCTTCTGGAGAAAAACATCCACTGAAACTAACAATACCCCAGTCAGATTCATGGGTTGTTCCAGAATTTGCAATCTATAAGGGGAGAGTAGTGAAGTATTAGAAAAAACTCTGTATGAACATTTTAAAACAAGGAACTCTGAAACTAAGTCATTCTGCAAGGCTTCTGGGGGAAAAAGTAGTTTTAACTGGTAGGTGAAGAGTTAACAGACTAGCTGAGCTACTTCTGAGAATATGAAGAAATTCTAGAAACTTCCTGTAGTTTTGATAAATTAGCAATTTTATTAAAAATAGATTATATCTCCAGAAACTACCTGGCACTCTAAATACATGTTCTCTCCCTGAAGATCCCTTTTGTGACTCCACTGTCACTCTAGGGATGAACAATAAAGCATCTCTTCTCCCTCAAGCCTGCTACTCTTAGTGCTTTTGAATCCAGCCCACGCAGTGAAAATGGCCTTTTGCCTTCTCTAACTTTCTGCAGTTCATCAACTGACTGTTACAGCATAATAGATCCCCCTGCAAGAAAGGTGCTAGAGAATTTGGGACTATAAAGATGGAACCTCCAGACAGTCATTCAAACAGCCTTGCTAAAGACCAAGTCTTTCACGTTACCAGCAAATTACCTGGCATCCCAAGGGGCTCAATTTAACAACAGTGATCATCAAGCCAGTTTATTGCTACCTTCTCTTGGGAAGTTGAAAAGGCTCTTTCCTCTTTTCTTCTGTGAAACTCTTTAGCTTCAGAGTATCTGGTTTAACAAGCTCAGCTCAACATGGAATTATCTATAGAAGTATTTTTTTATTTCTCTCGCCTCTGCCTTCCCCCCGATCTTATTAAGAGGGTAAAAACTATCTGGGATTAACACTGCCTCTCAATAAATACAAATTACAGGAGAATACCGACTTAATAATCATTTTGCAACATGCCAGTTACCTGATAAGTATTTGTTTATCTGCTCTTTTGTGCAGAATTGTGACTATGTTTACACAATAATTGCAGCATTATGACTCTCAAAATTTGGACTTTGAAAAGCTAAACCAGTTCTTCCATAATCATACATTTGAAATAAAACTAAACTGGATCTCACTTCAGTAAGGAAACAGCAGGTGGCCAGAACAAAAGCCACATCTATCATTTTCTTGAGACTGTAATAAATCCTCTAATCTTTTAGACTTATAAGACTGTTCATGTCTATTACAGTCAAAACAATTTTTCATTCAGTTGCCTTTAAGATCACCAAATTCTGCTAGATTTTCATTATATCAAGTATCACCTTGTAGCATTGTCCTCATCCCCTTATTTTTTTTAAACCCAGAGAAACCCTAGGGTATATAAAATGCAGCAGAATAGCATGCATACAATATACACCTATGATTGGAGGCAGGAGCTGCCTTATTTTACTAGCAAAATCAACTCTGCACCACAAAAGTAGCACACTCCCAGACGTGAGGATAAGAGACCTTCCTCCAGGCTATGGATTATAGCTCATGTATTTGGGTTACATTAGCATTTCACACTATAGAGGCTTGATTCAGCCATAAATTCCACCAGTGTAACAGAGGATGAGGGGTCTGCAGCTACAAAATTTACCTGGTATGGTCTGCACTCTCTCCTCCCCAGAGTGGCATGGAGGGATCTACCTCAGCTGCAGAACCAGTCAGACCACAGGGGTAGAGACCTCAGCTGTGTTTAAAATATGCCTTGTGCATGGATTCTGCCTCTTTGCAAACACCCATACACTCAAAGATTTCTAAACACTTTTTCCTGAGGCTAGGAAAAATGTTATTAAATGAGCAGGACGCCATCTAAACCACTCATTGCTGATACACAGGGCTTGATCCTAAATTCTCGAAGCTGGGGAATTATGTTCCTCAAGGATCAAGGATCCTGCAGGTGTAGGATGCAACAACTTTGTTTTCCTCAGGTATCTTTCCATTCCTTTTTCACAGCAGATTTAATTTTATTAGGGGGCAGTGCACAATGGGAAGTGAAGTTACACAGCAGGGATTGTTCTCCACCCCAAACACCTGCACTGCACTCAACAAGGACTGGTGGAGAAAATGAGATTATCAGTCTCCTCCTCCCAATCTCCCCTTTATAAAATCTGTACCTGGGTTTGCTTTGGCAGCATAACACCATTGTATTCTGTCCAGCAGGTACTGAGAGATGCTGATTACAACATTTGGGATTGTTCCTTTTCCTGTTCTTCCTGAAGGAGGAGGAAATGTTATTTGTAAATTAATACAAGAAGTAGTAATTAACTGTTATATAAACCTAATTTCAGCATGAAACAAACATAATAACAGGGTTTTTTATTAATTTCCCTGCTATCAAGGCTTCACACTGCTGAGAAGGATTTGGATGACAAGACCCAAGGCAGCTATAGCCCTGGGGAATGCAGGAGTAATGTGACTGTCCTGGGGATGCTCAAAGTCATGGACCCCAAGCCACAGAGCAGACAATATTGGAAGATGTGCCCTGAAGCCAAAGACCCTGAAATCTGATACTGGCAGTGAAGCTCACAAATATAATCAAATGCACAATCTGGAAAACTTCTGATTCATCACAAACTTGTAAAATACCTTGGATTTACATACATATTAAAAAAATAAATGGATGAAATTATGTTTTTTTGAGACTCAGAAACCCTTTTTATGCCTGTGTGAGCCTGTATTTTTTTCACAGACTTGAATACAGTTGACATCTCCTGATTTCTGTTTTATGGACTAAACTGGTTTTTTTCCTTCTTTCCTGACAATTTATCTTTTTGTGATCTCTTGCTGTCTTTGTTGATCTCTTTTAGACTCTACAGTGTTTGCCAGCCTGTTTGTTAAATTATTTGTTAAATGTTAATGTTAAATATTTGTTAAAGTGCAAATTCTATACACTCTAAATGGATCAAAGACCTCAGTAGTCTGAAGAGAAATAAATAATTACATTTGTAAATCCTGCTCACAAGTATGAAATTAATGCATATTAGAATATTATATTTCTTATAAGATTGTACACTTGACCCATATACAGTTTATAGCTAACTCCCAGTTTTTATATTTCTCTCCTTTTATTTTCCACACTTTTAGAGATGTTCTGTTTTTCCTTCCTGAATATACTTTGTAGTTGCCTTTCAGAAATTTCTTCTTATTGATTTCAGCCTAATTCTCTAATAAACCATAATGTCTCTGAGTTACTCTTCTGTCCTC
Source organism: Parus major (assembly GCF_001522545.3). NCBI lineage: Eukaryota > Metazoa > Chordata > Aves > Passeriformes > Paridae > Parus > Parus major. The sequence continues at coordinate 104,711,403 of NC_031770.1, forward strand.
TAAATTGATATAAACATTCCCAGCCTGAAGTCCTTCTATTTCTCGTAAGCACATTCACTATTCTGTCATCCATGTCTTTAATGGAAATATTAAATAATACATATCCCAGAACTGCCTTATGTAGGGCCAATTTGAGTCTTCTAGTCTGGCAGAAAACTACTGAGAACTCTTCTCTGAGTATGAAGGTTTCTTTTCCCAAGCAGTTCTTCATCTGCATCAGCTGCATTTGATCAAGACTGCATTTCCTAAATTCATTTGTAAAAAGGCCATCCACATCAAAAGAATTGTATAAGTCAGACTATCGAATATATCTAGTGCTTCCTGCATATCCTCCTGGCCAGCTAACATGTCAAGAAGAAAATTCAGATGGCTTGGCATATTTTGTCAAATCCTGACAAATCCATATTGCCCTTTCCTTAGCACCTTATTATCTACTGGCTGCATAAAACCAGATTAACACTTTTTTAATGTCTTTTGGGGCATCAAAATGTGGTCAAATGCTTTTAAAGTCCTTGGGATCTCCTTTCTGCCATTCTAAATATCAGTATTTTGCTACTGATGTTTCTTTTGTCCTCTGAATCATCGCTTCTTCATACCTTTCTGGAAAAAAATGTTGCTCTGACTTGGCTAACATTTGAGCTACTTGAGGGTGTCTTTCAGCTATAGAAAGACAATACATCAAATTAACTCTGATCTCTTCTTTTCTTACTTTAACCTGTTTTCCTATTTTGTTGTCAACCTGATAATGTAATTTTTTTTTCATAATGAACTTATTTAAAAGAAAGGTCTTTCAAATTTGTTCTTTTCTAGTATCATGGACCACTAGGTACTTTCTGCACATTTTTTCCCTGATAAAATTTAAGGATTTTTGGAAAACATAGCTGTACACAGATAATAAGCTGATGAACTGGAGTTAGAACCAGCACTGGGATTCAGTCATCTCTGCTGGTGAATTGTTATAATGCTCATGCTTCTGGCCACAGCCAACCAGCCAGAAAATTTCTGGATGTAGTTCAAGTGTTAGTACAAGTTGGGGACCATTCCCAAATGGCAGCACAGATCTGACCATGTTGTGCTGGAGGCTAAGAGAGTTTAACAGCGTGGATGTGACAGACTGTGCCAGTTGGCCTCAGTGTCAGAGGATGATCCCTGGTGCTGTTTGGTTTATTAGTACAGACCTCGCATTTATCTCCTGATATTTTCCTTATCCATCAGATGTTGAGTTAGCTCGAATCCCTCCATCCCACCACTCTTTACATTTATGTGTCACTGTTATGTGCTTAATAATTCCTCATCAACACATTCTCTGGACTAGGAAGTCTATAGGAGTCACGTATGCCTTTTATCTCAACCAATGGATATTTGATAATTCCATATTTCACTTTCCTCTGTGCTCATATTTGATGCATTTTTTTTTCCTAAATTTAAGGCAATACCTTCTCCATTTTTCTTTCCTTTCATTCCAGGGCAAGCAGCTCTTTTCTCAATCTATCTACATTTTACATAAAGCCAGGAAATAAGAATTCCAGTAGTTTGAATGATGAGCTGGAGACAAAAGCTTCAGTAAAAGATTCACTATAAATTTTATTTGGTTTTATTTCAAATAGCAATAAAAATGGGCTTCTGAGAAAATTACTTCTTGGATTTGATATTTGATTCTTCCTACAAAATGACAGAAATTTGAGATGAGCATTATTACACTTTTGGTAAATATATATAACTGATTATTAGAATTTTATGCAATATTTAACTCTGCATATTTTTTCAGAGACTTTATATCAGTCATTCCAGGTGCACACAGGTACAACAGCCCATTCAAGCACAACATGTTGAAAGGTGGAGATTTTGTACAAATAACCATTTCATCAGGTTTAATGATAAGCAGCATATTTAAAATGCATGTTCTGGACCCCCTAATTAGCAAAACATTATAGTGCATTCAAAGTGGTATAGAGGGGGAAAAAACCACATAAAACTTACAAAAAGAACCTGAAAGTTTATTTTTTTCCACATCCATGAACACACAGGAATATATATGCTAGAAGGAGAGGAAAAAACCCCAGGCTCTCAGTAACTGCTGAGCCATTGAAACAGTTTTCACAACATCACAGATAATTACAATTATCCTTCTCTTAGGGACATTGGAACTGCCAATTTTCTGCAATCGAAAATAAATAAATAATTCAGAACAGATGTTGACTACTCATCCCAGTTTAGTAGACAGCTTTAGGCAGGCATGTCAGCACTAAACTTGAAAACAGTGATAGACCTTAAAAATAGTTCTTTTTTATTTCCTTATTTTTCTTTTTTTTTTTTTTCTTTTTCTTTTTTTTTCCTCTTTTCGTTTTCCTCTTACTCCTCTTACCGTTTATCTTTTAATGGCTGGAAAAAGTTTCAATCCTTTCATTGGGTGATTTAGTCCAGTGGAAGAAAAACCACAACTGTTTAGCAATTCCATTTGATTACAAGTGCAAAGTGGGAATCTGTTTAGTAACCAGGAGAAAACTCAAGTGCCTGTGGGTGGCACTGTAGGTATTTGATCATTAATTATTAACAGAACAGGCAGTGACTGTTGTGGTCCTCACACAACTCTCAGGTGGAGGTTCTTCAGCACACCTGTGACATTCACTAGAAATGAGATTCACATGAACAAAAGGTCTTTAGTTCCTTTGGCTAACAAAGCCAGTGCACCAATTTAACTCTTTCATATTATATTATCTGTTGCATTTCACCTCTGTGGTGATGATTGTTTTGTTTAGGTCTGGATAAATACTCTTCAGTCACTGCTGAAGTGTTCTGAATTCCATGAACATTGGCATTGTGATATCCCTTATCTTTGCCTGATGTTTAGTATTGTTTTCTTTTTCTTTTACTTCTTTTTTATTTTTTTTTGTGCTTGTGACATGCAGACACTTTCTCTTCCAAATATGTGAATTTCCAAGGAGTAATATCATCTATCTGCTCATTGTTCCAATACATAACAGACAGAAAAAATCCCACCCTGCTCAGACTGCTACTTGCAGCCAAACACAGATATTGATTAATTTAATGGGACTTTTGGGTAATTTTGGTTGGTCAGTTAGTCAGTTGATTGTTTTTTTTGGTTTATTTTCGTGTTTGTTGTTGTGTTGGCATATATTTACCAGGACAAGTTTGCACATGCATAATAAAAAGTTCTTTCCTTTTAGCCTTTATTTTTTTTTCCTTTTTCCTTTAATTTTAAATCTTTCCATTCTAGTGGATGGTACAGTTAGGAATTTTGCTATATTATTACTCTTTTGGAAATAAACTAGAATCCTCTCAACTCCTGATAAAGCCTTACTGCTGCTTGTATGTCAAGGCAACCAATACTGAAAACACAAGGCATTGGTTCTGTGACCCAGCAGTTCCTTAGTTAAGATAATCATCCTACTGCTGGATGGCTGGGGTTATACTCTGGATTTACAAACATCTCAGTTTTTTTCAATTAAGATGCAGCATTAATTAAATTGTGACATTTTGCTACATGCACTTTGGAACTATGCCTATAACATCAAATTAACACCCAGTACATTTCTGGACTTTCCAATAAAAACATCTATATTATCAATATCTCCCACTGTTAAATACTTAGAACAGTGTCTGATTTGCTTTGGTTTGCCCCAGTTGGAAATTTCCTAAATAGTCCTTGGAAACAGTAGATTTTTAAACACCATTTCCAACAGGCAGTTTGCATGTACCCACTCTGTTTTCAGAGTCTGAGGTAGATGTTAGCTCCTCCCTGTCAGTTGGCCAGGAATATTCCCAAGGACATTTTAATTTATTAGTGTAAATGTATCCAGAGGAAATCCAACCTCAGAAATGTGTTTGAGATATTTCTTCAGGTGAGATAAAAAAAAAATTCCTCCTTCTACTTCTTCCTCTTGCTACACTCCTTACAGCTCCTTCAGTTAGAGACGTGTATATAACAGAATGCCTTCAAAGGATACTGAAGGTATCAAATCATTGCTCGTTTTGCTATCTGTAGATCTGGTTTTAGATTAAATTAAACATTATAGTTCTGACAGACAGAATATGAAGACTCCTTATGAATTTCCCATGAGGAAAAAAACCCTAAAAGTACTGTGGCAAATTATTGGCAAATTCTATTGCAATGTTTTACCAGAGTAGGTCAGAATTACTCATCTCTTGTCATCTTTAGAGTCTGTCTGTGTCTCTTTACTGTCTGCTTTTTGCCAATATTTTTATTTCCTATGGGTTAGTGTTTTGGGGGGATGCAGTAATGGAAGGAATGAAAGGAAAGGGCACACTCACTGCTCTGTGTAATTCAGGCCTCATGATTGAATGAAAAGTACTGTGAAGTACACTAAAATATTGCTATAGTTGAATAAGGGAAAACATCCTTTCTGCTTGTAACTATGTTTATTATCAATCACAAACTGCTCAAAACTGGAATTATATCTAACTTCACACTAAATACAAAAAGAAATTAAAACAGGTTTTTAAATACTTTGTTTTATACCTTAAATAAAGCTTAAAATATGTGCAGTGGGCCAAGAGATTGGACCAGATACTTCAGCTGTGTTTGGGAAGTAAAGCGTGTGCTACAGGAGTGCTGCTGGGACAATATGTTTCCTGTCAGTGCTTAACAACAAACATTGCATATGACTTCATCCTTGTCTTCTATCCCTCATTTGCAGGTATGTCTACTGTGCCTGTTTTTAACATCCAAAATGACTGTAACCATGATTTCCAGTCCTACTCTCAAACTGACTCATCAGGCCTACATTCATAAAGAACATTTATACTTTTAAAATTTGATACCTTAAGAAAGTAGGTAGTAAAAGACTTTCCTGTGACAAAATTAGCACATAATTTTGCATATACATTGAGGACAAGTCATTTTTCTAGGAAGAAATTATTTGCAGACTTGTGGTAAACAAAATTAAACACCATACAGAACACAGTAATGGTGAAATGTATCCACTGGTATTCAGAAAAAACCACCCTCCAGTGTGTTGACTTACATTATTTTGGATACACACTGGAATGATTGTACTCCTAATGCTACTTAAAAGGTCAATATTTATCACACTGTGCAATTTTCCCAATGTCTTAACTGCTTGTACAGCCTGTACTGTGACAGGATATTAGCCTTTTCGAGCTTCTCTGCAATTACCCTCAGAACACCCATTGGGATAAGGAAGTTTTATGCCATTTGCAAATATCAGGATTGAAGACACAGGAACTAGCACATGTTGTTAAGGCCAGGTCTGCAGTAAGGTATGTTTGTTTGGAGGTTGCTCCTCCCACTGCATCCCTGCTCTGGTGTTATCCTCTTACCTCCCTGCCCCTAAATCATCCTGATACCAAATGAACATGGATCAACTCTCTTAGATGGCCTGGAGCAGTTTACAGGAATATTTAGGACATATTTTCTTCCCTTTCTCTCCTCAGTCACCCATAAAATGCCATTTATTCATGGTGGTTCTATAAATATCCCTTCTGACCAATATATCTGTATTTTCTTTTTGCAGCAGCAAGAGTGTGAGGGAGAAAGAGGAAGAATTTACACTCACACTTTTCTGGACACACAGATGGGATGCAGCCCAAGCTTAATGCCATAGAACACCCCTCACATCCTGGTGGTCCCCCACTCATTCAAACATTATACTCAGTGTACAAAAGGACCTATGAGTATTTACCAATTTAATGAGGAAGATGAAAGTTTACTGGACAGTGAATTGCACTGTAACTCCAAGGGCTACAACAGGCTGATAAAATAGCACTGTGTAATATAATAAATATTCCTTGAAAATAATATAGTCCCAAATGAGGGTCACCAAGACAATTTAAGTGATGGAGCATGTCTCCTGTGAGGAAAGGCTGGGAGAATTGGAATTGTTCAGTCTGGAGAAGAGAAGGCTTCAGGGTGACCTAAAACCAGCCTTTCAGTACCTGAAAAGATCCTACAAGAGAGGTGAAGAGAGACTATTTACAAAGGCATGGAGTGACAGGACAAGGGGCAATGGCTTCAAGCTGACAAAGAGTAGGTTTAGATTAGATATTAGGAAAAAAATTCTTTACTGTGGGGGTTGTGTAGAAGAGGTTGCCCAGAGTTTTAGATTTCCTGCCACTGGAATTGTTCAAGGCCAGGTTGGATGAGGTCTAGCAGAGGATGTCCCTGCCCATGGCAGGAGGGTTGGATCTAGATGATCTTTAAGGTCCCATCAAGCCCAAAACATTGCAAGATTCCCCAGAAAAGGCTCCCCAAGGAAGTGGTCATGGCAGCAAACCTGTCAGAACTCAAGGAGAAGCTGGACAATGCTTTTAGTCATGTGGTATATTTTTGGTAGATTATAAACCCCTTGAAACTTGAGATATTCTATGATTCTATGCTTTAGTCAGCAAATATCCCAGGAAACCTTTGGTAAGGACTTTTATTATACCTGCTTTTCTCTAAATATTACAATAATTATGAGGTAAAAATGATGTTTAGAAATACTATTACTAGTAGTAAAATGACTGCTATTTCTACTACTATTAGACTTAAGAATAGGAAAGAAAGTAATCTAGACAAGCTTTACACCCATTAATTTGACTATCACATTATCCAGGAGTAAGAAGATATTTTAAGAGGAAGAATAATTAAATATATAGAAGTAAATGGAAAGTAGGGTAAAATGTCACATGAATTCACTAAAGATAGATCACATTAACCTCAGCAGATATTTCTTTTTGATGAGTTAATTGATTTTCTAGATAAAGGAAAGGCAATGGGAATCTAACTGGACTTCAGTAAATCATTTGACATGTTGCCATATGGGAAATCATTGGTTCAAATACAGAAGACACAGATTAGTATAAGAATTAGATGCAAACAAATGGAACAACATAAGAGGGTAGTGAAAAATATTATTGACTTTTACAGGTTAAATAGAATAACTTAAAAGTTGAGTCAAGTATTGTTCTTGAGGTTTTCCCAGAACTAATGCTTAAGAAATTGATCATAATATCTTTATTACAGATCTTGGCACAAGTCTGCTGCTAATGCACAATGTTAGAAGAGATTGTTGGTAAGAGGAGCTTGAAGACTGTACTGTAAGATATGAGAAATATTTATTGTTAATTTGTATACAGTACCAGAGAGTGCACTTATTTTAACAGTAAGAATTTCTTCTGTAAGGTGGGAAACCAGAGGAAGTAAAACACCTTGGAATTCTGATCAATCCCAGGAAAATTGTGTGAAAATGAAATAATGCCATATTATATAACAGGAGAGGTTTATCTAGGAAAGAAAAAAAAAATACGTCAGTACTTGAGTCTCTGGTGAGTGGTCATCTGGAACATTGTTCAGATTCTTATGCATGTGCCTTGAAGAAGGAGACAGTGACCCTGGAACAGAAGATTTACTGACTAAGCTAAAGACACTCATACTGCAGGTGATATAACAATCTTTACACACAAGGAAGATAGTGATAAGAAACAAAAATAAATCACATCCACTGGGAATGTATAAAATAATGTAAGAGTTTTATTGTATTACAAAATTGATGATATGATACGATGCCTGTGACAGCAAGGGACCCCTAGAGCCAAAAACCTCCTTCATTCCAATGTTCTTAGATCCAAAACCAGAATAAATGTCTTCTCCTCCTACTGGTGTAATAAGGTCTTTAAATGACAGAAAGCAAAATATTTTAAGCATGCACACATATACACAAACAGATTTTCTGGTGCACAAACATAATCTTACTTCCAATTTGCAGGGATACTCTGGGCCCAGGAACGTAAATCTTGTTGCCATCATTAATATTCACTCAGTGCTTGTAATATATATCCCAAGAATCTGAGGGTTCCCAGCCACATACTGTGGTCTTGTTCCTCCCTGCACAATAGGGCAAAAGGTTTGTTTCCTTATAATCACTTACATAAAAAGAAATATATATTCCATTTCAAATTAATTAAGTCCCTGTCCAAATTAGTTAAGATCTCTGGTTCTCAAAGCATTGATTAGTTAAAAGTATTCTTTTTTACTAAAACATTTTTGGTTGTTATGTAGTCATTTTTATAAATAGAAAAAGTTGTACATTACTATCATTAGGAAAAGCCAAAGGGCCAATTGGGAACAATCAGTCAACATCACTTTTGTTCCTAGAAAAATCATTCAGTAAATGCTCTTTTAACACATTTCTGGGCAGATGGAGGAGAAGAAGGTTACTGGGAACAGTCAGAGAATTGATTTCTCAAGGGTTAAAAATGTTTGAACAATGTGAGTGCCGTCTATGGTAAAATAAATTACTGGATTTGTGGATAAAATAAGAAAAGTATCATTTGTCTTGACTTTAGCAAGTTTTTTATCAGTTACCTGGTGTTACAACTTGCCCCTGAAGGTGAGTGTAACTCAGATTCTTGTCCCTTAGGGCAGATTAGAGTGAAACAACAATAAAAGTATCATATTGTTTGTAAATATATGTATATATATGTGTGTATATATACATATATATAATTGTGTATAGAGTTTATTTTAGAAAAAATTTGGTTGCAATAGAAAGGAGGTATGTAGTATTTTTCATTATTTTCCATAGAAATATAACATAAAAGCATAAAAAATTTAGATCTTGCCTGATTTATGGCCAGACTTTGAAACCCCTGTATCCCCCTTGCTGGATTTAGAGGAAGATAGTTTGTTTAACCCTGGGCAGTAAGTGGGAGAAACAACAAAAATTCTCAAGAGTTTCAATAACAAACCAGTCATTAACCCACAGAAGGCAAATTTCTTTCTCCTCAGTGCCTGGAAAAGAAAAAATCCTTGCAGACACAGAGGCTGGGGACCTGCAGCACAGAGACAGATGGAAAGGGAGGTGCACAAGGCAGCAGAGCACCTCAGCAGCAGGGGCCACCAGCACTCTGGGCTGTGTGAGCATGGACACAGCCAGGAGATGAGAGAAGTGATTGCCCCCTTCTCCTCATCTCTCACACTGGATCTAGATCCACTTTGGGGAATTCTAATAAAAGAAAGACATTGATAAATGGCAATTACTCCAGTGGAGGGCCACCAAGACTGTGAGGGGCTGGAGCCCTTGCTGTAGTAGTGAAGCTGAAGGAGCTGGGCTTGTTCATCCTCAAAATAAGAAGTTTTCAAGGGGAGGTCAGCTTTGGAATAGGCTGCCTATGGAGGCTCTGCAATCTCTGTCCTTGGAGGATTTCAAGATGGTTAAGGATGTAAACAACCTTTCTGAGCACCACACCTGACCCTACTTTCAGGAAAAGGTTGGACTACCCTGAAGCCCAAAGTGAATGATCCTGATCTGAAAACCAGAACAATTAAATATTTCATACATCCACACCAGGACAGTTATATAAGAAGAAATTCATGTTGTTAGGAACCAGACAAAAGATGAGGAAGAATTGCAGTAAAGAATGATCAAAAAAAGAAGCTCTGTGCTTGTACATATTGATTTGCAGCAGGGCTGCTCCTGGGATTACTGCCCTGTGTTCCAACATGGTATGACAGACAAACTTTACAAGCAGGGCTTTAGCACCATAACTCAAGAAGCCCAATTTCTCATCGTCCTGGATGCTCAAGATTCGGATATGTCAACCTCATGTAAGATTCCATAAATTTAAAACAAGTGTTTTGCACAAGTTTGAGTGGATGTAAATCACTTCCTAGTCCCCAGGCAAAAACTGAAACAGGACCAAATAATAGGCTCATGGCTTTGCTTCCAAGCAACAAGAGATATTTAAAAATAGAATCGTAATAAACAAATTTCAGGTGCTACTTAATGGAGTACTGAGTTCTCCCAACCATTTTTCTAACCAACCATATTACTTTCATTCCATTTTTTTCATTAAACAGATTACTTTAGAATGTGAGTTTCTTTGCCAATTTCTAGCCTGTGGAGAATTTTAATGACTGAGTCATAAACCCCACCAAAAATGGGATATGTAATGAAAATGCAAAGGGACCTTTAACTAGAGCACGTGTTGTGTTATGCTGCAATAATAATAAACAATAATAGTAATATTAATAAAAATAATACAGTTTTATGTGTACCCATAAAAGGCCATTTATATGATCACTATACTAATATTTAAAATTCCAGGGTACTGCATTTTTCACAATTATTACTGTTACAGGCTTTATAGAATTTTCCAAAGCCTTTGTATCTTAATGTGTTTTGGCTTAAGGATATGCAGTGGCAGACCTCTGGTCCTCAAACTATTGATTAGTTAAAAGGATTCTTTTTCACTAAAACTTTTTTAACATTTCTACTATGCATATTTTTTTACATATACCTTGATAAGAAATTAAGAGGTTCAAAGTTTCAGAAAGTTCTGAAAATTCCCCAAGTACAAATAAATGGAAGAAACCTATTCAATAAATTATGAACCTAAAAAATAATCAGTTAATATTCACTATCAAAAAGGCAATTTCTTATAAAGTAGTTTCTGCTTGTCCCCAGGCCATAAACCTACTCCCTGGTTTCCACTGTGTGGAAGTTTCAATTAGAATTTCATGTTGAAAAGTACTTTAACACCTTCTTATATATATTTTGGTAATGTCTGTTTAACTCAGGCTGTCACAACTTGGAATGGATTTTTTTTTTTTTTTCCAATAAACTAGTTGAAAAAGCGGGGGGAAGGTATTGAATGGTTCATAAATATATAATGTTTCCCATTTGTTAAATTCTGCAATCAGAGGCAGCAGCTTTAAACTTGCATATCAGTGCGTAATTCCACAAACTTAAAAAATTGATCTGCCAATGTCTCCCCTCAAGCAATCTTTTAATTAAATGAACTTCACTCACCTTACCTCTAAACTCCTTAGGTTGATTTTATACAGAGATTTGATTCATTTTTCAGTGAAGTTTTTTCTTGTTTTCAAAGCATAAAGGTTGTTTAGTAAACAAGTGTTTAATAATGTATAGAAGGTGACTGAACGTAGATCAATGCCAATTATTTATTCACAATAAAAAACTTGGAAGTAATGAGGTTCTTTTGTATGCTTGCCAGCCAAAGCAGAAGTAGGTTTGGTTCTCAGTCACAGTAAATGAAATTGAGCTTTTAATTTGTAGGAAACTGTGCTGATTTAGGCCAGCTAGAGGTCTGCTTATAGATTATTTTTTTTCCCATATTCTTATACAATAATGGAATTTGTAATAATGGCAATTCTGTTTAACTGTATCATTAAGTTAGTACATGGTTCAACACAGAAATTCATGATAGTATCAATAAAAACCTAAAATATTTTTGAACACTTGCTATTAGTTTTTGAAAAAAGATTCTGATCAAGTGCACTTAACAGTTCAGAATACAGAAATACAGGTTGAACTCCAGGTAAAATGAGTGGCAAGTGTGTAGCTCCAGTTGGCCAGGATACAGACCCTAACAGCAAATGTAGCAGCTGTACAACTTAAGACTTTTAAAAAGCTGCAAGAGTGCAGGAGATTGGAGAAGGAGAGCAGAGAGGAGGTGTGTGGCTGCCCCCGAGTGCTGTCAGACATAGCTGCCCCTGGGCTGCAGGGCTGTGAGGAGTGAAAGAGGAGATGCACATTGCCAGGCTACAAATGAGGAGCTCCATTCATTGCTGCACCCAGGCTGCTGCAGGTCCTGCCACTGCCAGGATGTGCAATTCCTGAGGCTACCTTACAGGGCAGGGTAGGAAGTGTAGGAAAGTTGAATGCTTTAGCTTTTCCTTGCATAAACTGCAGTTTGCTGCCAAGAGGAGACAGGAGTTCCAGCTGATTTCACACCTCACTTGTTCCTTACTGTCCTTTTTTTGCTATCATCTAACTGGGCTGCATGAAGAACATCAAGCATGGAAGAAGACCATGATACTTTTGTTCTCCACTGACATTTTGACACCCTGTGTAGGAAAATCTATGGGTAAAGCTGTAGGACAACATCCGCCACTGTATTTCTCTCCCTCTTGTATATTTAAATGTTACTTAAATTTCCACCATAATCCAAAGTATATTTATGTTTATAAGCATCCCACATGCTTGTAAGATGATGCAGCTAAAGCTAAATGTACCTGCCAGTGGTTTTGAATGCGCATAGTAAATATTGCCCTATTTCCCCTTCCACTCCCCAAAAGTCTTTGCTTCTAAACCATTTGCAGTGCTGTTAAGAAATCATAACTGCAACATCAGACATTACATGACAGCTGTTTGAACAGAAATACTAATTGCTTTCATATTTAATTAGCTATTGTTTAAATTAAAAATACCAACAAAACAGTCACAGCAGGCTCATTTTAACAGGAGGTTTATTGGTCCAGGCAGTAGCGCAAAGAGCAGCAGGCGTTGGATTCACACACCAGCTCTTTTTAGTCCTGAGAAACTGCCAGTGCATTCCTCACTCAACAGCTGCTGGTTCATCCCACTGGCCTGATCTTCCTCCTAGTGTTTTTCCCTCACCTGAAAAGGCAGAAACAGAGTTATGCCATCCAAGGCAATAGGGAATTATCTCACCTATCCTTTGGTAGTAATTACGCAGGTGCCTGCAATTCCTTTATTGAAAATGGGGAGTAATAACCCCTTTCACACATCTGAAGAATGTTGTATTTTAGTGCCAGGGTGTATCATGTCCACACCACTGAGGACTTCCTGCTTTAGCACAGTCTGTTTTCACACATTTGAGCACCTGGCCCTAGAACATCATGATTATCGTTGTGATTTTTTCCTAATTCAAAATGACTGAAATGACATGGTGGCTGGGTCAGAAGGAATGGTGTTTTAATATCAGGAGGATAATGGTGTGTTCTCTGCCCTCTAGAATAGTGATTTGGAGCTGCGACACCTTTTTTGCTGTACTTGAGGGCTGTGTCTCCCACAATCACTTATTGCTTATATGAAATTGTCTCTGGGACTTCCCATCCCCAGATTGACCTCGGGTCCTCTTGGAAAGCAACAAGCTCAGGTGAAAGGGTATTCACCTGGTTTATGTGTAGGAGGCAGTGGGTTCTCAAAGCAATGGGAAAAAATTAGTTATTTGACCATGTAACTATATTTGAAGTTAGAGAACTGTAAGTTAGGTGCCAATACCTATGCCATGGAAATCCAAAGTACAGCAGGATGACTCAAACATTGTGTCACATGAAGGAATGATGTCAAAGGCTGTCACTCTCTGACAAGTTCAATATTGTCCCCACCCCGTCCATGTCAGATGGGAACACTGGAAGCCTCACTCCAGGCACAGGTTGCATAGCTGGAACCAACACAGTGCAGGGAGAGAATACTGTGTAGTGCACAGTGTGATGTCCCAGTGGCAGGTCAACCTAGGAGATCCAGAATTGCTTCCCTGAATGTGGAGATTCTGGAATATTATGTTTAGTTAATATTTTATGTTATTATTATGTTTAGATAATATTGCTTTTCATATCACCAAATGGCAATTAAGGCGTTTTTCAATGGAGTGTGGCACTACCCAATGACTGTCCTATCTTCTCCCTGGTGACATCTGCAGAAGGTACTAACACACTTCTAATTGCTTTTCTGGTTACATGACCATTCACCTCTGTCATTCTTGAAAAGGCTGGCAAGTTTATTGCAGGTAGAATTACTCCCTTAAATAAATATTTGTGTGGATTACCATATGAGATTCACTTTCTGCTGATATTCGTGAAAAGAAAATTGTCTCACCCAAATATACATGAAAATCAAATATTTAACTGTTACAAACACTGCCAAGGACAATTTTGTTTAAAATGTGTGCAAATATTCATGACAAATGTTTTGTGATATTCAGCTCTGAATAATTAACAATGCTTAAATTGCAACACATGTAACAAAACCTATTAGTTCTAATAAGTCAGTACAGTAGAATTAATCAGGTTTTCATTTAAGCAATGTATTACAAACTAAATTGTTTCATAAGCTGTCAAATGCACAGAAGCACAAAAGTTTGCATCCATCTTCAACTACAGAGAACCAGGTTGGTACATGGCCCTGAGGGTTTGGTTCATGTTCTGACTGCAAGCCCAGCTCACACATGGGGGCAGTGCTGCCCAGAAAGGGATTTGTAGTGAGAGCTCTCACTACAGACCTTAGATGTCTGAAAAATATAGGTGGGAATGATTTGTCCCAAGCTTCCAGTGAACTCAGGGGATACTTGGAAACTCGCTGTTCCCCAGGATGAGTGCCTATGACAGACGGAATGAATTGCAATCTGGAGGTTCCTGTCATTCTCCATTAACTCTAAGAGGAGCCTTAGCAGATGATTTAGGTTAGACACCTACAAGACAGAAAGAGTTAGGTGATATGGATCTCTTCAATTACAGATCCCAAACAACAAACTTGGATTAGGTGAAATAAGCTCACCTCTACTTGGCATTTTCAGGAGGCTGTAAGGGAATTGCATGTCTTGCTGAAAAGAGTTTTCATTACAAAACCCTGATTTGCTTATTATGTGCCATGTTTCTTTGCCTGCAAAAATATGACAAACCCCTTGCCTTCATGGCCTTATTATGAAGGTCAAAATAAGTAATGATGCATTTATTCAAATCTGACTTTTTGACTGAAATATGTCCAGAAGTATTAGAAAGTTTTTCTTTCGAAAAACAAGTTTCTAGAATTCAAGGTTAAAAACAAAATTATACCCCAAATGTGTCTCAATACCCAAAGTAAATAAAGAAAAAGATAGGAAAAAATTCAAGGTATTATAATTTTTCCTATTCTCATGATCTTTAAGACATGCTTATGATTTTTGGGGACCCAATCCATGATATTTTAGCACTTTGGGTTGGGATTATCAAGATGAAAATATATTTCCCTTCTTGGTTGTTGTTTGTGAGGATGCATTTGTTTTCCTGAGGCAAAATACACGTGCATTACATTATTCATTTGAAAAATGTAGTAGGCAGAATCAAGGAAATGCTGTGGCACTGATGCACGGCTTCACGCTGAATGCATACAATGGAAACCTTCACACAATCCATGAACACAGCACATGAAGGAAAGCAAATGAGAAACAATTTTCCTTTGCTGCATTAACATTATTGTGTGAATGTTCCATTTGGGAATGCAAACATGAATACAAAACCAGCTCTTCTCTACTCTGCCCACAAGAACCATGATGGCTGAAATATACATTACTCGTCAAGAGAAAATCCCCCTTGATTCTGGAGAAAACCAGGGTGGAAACAAGACCCTTGTGTGCTTTGGAGGGAAAGGCTGTCCCCTGAGCCATGAACTGCAGTCTGCAAGTTGCAGATGATGCACAGATTCCCAGCTGCTGCTTTGTGAAAGGCTCTGGCAGATTGAGATTTCAGTCCACACTGGAAAGTTGGGTGCTATAGGGGTGGTCCTGGCAGTGCCAGCCCAGCTGTGCCTTCCCTCCCTCGGGGTGCCACCACACACTGAGCACCTTGCATCACTTGCATTGCAGCCCCTGCCTTGGCACACCAGGAGCACAGGCAGCCACATCATCTCAGGCTGTGCTTTCTCCTAAACAGGCATAGTAAGGTGTAATGCAGCTATGGAGAGATGTGGACTTCATTGCAGTAAATTAATTGAGTTTTTAATTTCAAACTCAATGGTTTCTGGATTCAGGTTTTAAAACAGCATGACAGAAGCATTCAGATGCTATATTCCAATGAGGTTCATCTGCCCACCCAAAAGGGTGAGTTAGAGACCTACATTTTTACAAATTTTCTGCATAATTTTGATGTTATGGAAAACTTTAAAATGTCTTCAAGTTTGGATTTTTTTTAATTAAGTTCAAAATTTGCCATCAGCAAGATTTCAACTCAGTGTACTGTTAACTAATTTGTTTTTCATCAAGTTCTTTATTAACAAAGAAATCCCTTGATTATTACACTTCTCTGACTTCTTGATAATCTCCCTTGCAACCAGTCACATAATGCCTAAATACTTTTCACTGAAATATTATTGAGCCAAAAAAGCTGATGGGCCCTGTAATTAACTTCCAAATAATATGAAAGAAATAGGGTGCTGCAAATACTAGGAGTCAGAAATGGATTAGTGCCCAGTTTGAGAGGCCCATGACACTGAGCACAGCCTTTGAGCTGAGGCTCACCTTCCTTTCAGTCCCGATCTTCATTCTTCCTAACAGCTGCTACATTTTCAGTGCAATGCAATTTACATTTTACAGTGCTTTTCCTGACTGCACTCCGGGATACTTAACACATTCAAATGACCACAAGCTATTCAGCCCTGATGGGCAAGATGAAGCACAGTGATGCCTCCTCAAACTTACTTCCTTTCCAATTACAAAAATAAATTAACTGAACCTAACAGCACAAACCTGAGAAATGGATATTGCTAAGAAGAGAGTACCTTCAAGCTGGGCTGAGAGTGATAATAATCTAGCCCATAATTAAGAGTAGAAATATGCTTCAGTATTAAACAGCCACTGCTTCATTTGCAGTTGATAGGAAGAGAGCAAACTCATTACAACAGCAATGTAAGGCTTTTCATACAAGTGCCATAAAAAAGACATTGCAAATATAAGTTAATTAGCCATATAACGTGTCTTGATGACAAGAACTTCCTGTCATAATACTTTTTATGGAGAGATAAGAAAAGTCAGAACTTGCTCAAAAGTGGAAAAGTAGCAGCACAATGAGGAATATAAATCAGGATTTCTGGTTTAACGTGAAACCATAAGAGTTCATTGCCCCAAATACACAATGTGAAAGTGTAGATGTCCTCAACAATTTGGGGAATAAAATGTGTTTTAAGTAGCACTTAAAATGACTTTCTAGTAACAGCAGGAGAACCTCTTCATGGACCACATGTGGTTTCTCTGCCTCCAGACACGGGGTAGAAACCTGAGATTTTTCTGAAAGGAGCCTGAACATTCACTTTGTGCCACTTGCTCCAATATCCTGAGATCACTTTGTGCCTGTGTGTGGAGAGCTGGAGAGAAATGTAAGACTCCTGAAGGACAAGGAGCTCAGGAGCAGTAAATTCCCACTGGTGGCACCCAGCAGTAACCTCTAAAAGATTCTGGATGTGAAACATCTCATTTTTTCAGGAGTTCACAATAAATAAACTTCACAGAGAGGGATTTATTTAACCAATAGATATAACCACAAGTAGACTTTTTTTTTTTGCTGTTACAGAGTCTCTTTCTTTGGCTTTCATCCCTCTTTCTTTGGAGCAATTAGACCCAGGAAACAGTATTAAATATAAAATGAAAGCCCAAGGCACAGGTTCAAATACAAACTGGAACTAGGTAATGTTTAAGGTTATTTCTTTTGTCTGCTTTTAACATTTTCTGCCTTACCCAGCAGATTATGTTCCTTTTAAAGCTGAGATTTTGAAAATGAAAATGCAAAGTTTCCCCTTTTCAAAACATGGATGACATTTCAGGAGTCTTTCCTCCATAGCTCCTTCTCTATCTCTTAAAGCAAACAAAGCTGCTATAAAAAAAAGTTTAAAAAAATAAAATTCAAGTGAAAAGAGAGAAAAAAAAGGGAGGCATAAACTTCTCTTCCACTTTTGACCAGCTTTGCAGTTCTTGTTCATATTTCCCATACTCTGTCAAATTGAGCAGCTGGTAATTGTTATGAAGAACAGGTTATAGATGGATCATAACTTATTTTCTGTGTTCCAGAATATGTTATGGACATGAGAAAATGCTCTCATTCAGGCTCAAAATTTTACTTCCAACATAAAGTTCTAACTTGTAATAATCTGATTCCCCAGGAAACTTCCCTATCTGTCAGAAATAATTAAACAAGACCATAATGCATTAATGCCAGGACAGAATTTTCTAATATGTATTGTAAGTATAAGACATTCTATTTCTTGCTAGATTTCCCTATTTACCTGCTTTCTAAACTATCTACTTAATTAAAAGTAGTTCTTTATCTAATCAAGCTTTCAGTAGAAAGTGGTCATTTTTGCAAATCAGAAAGAAATTATAAATGGAAATTATTTCCTTAACTTCAGTAAGCAATCGCTAAACCTTTGGTGAAATCAGCAAACTTTTTTTGAATGACTAATCTACTGAGATTCGTGAAGTCCTGTAAACACCTTAAATGCTTCAGTAGAGAGAAAAAACAAAAAGACATACTAAATGGTCCTGAGGCTTTTAGGTACTATTCAGGCAGATATTATCTATATAATAGGTTAATAACATGACTGCTAATCACTATTTCAGTTAATGCAAGTCACAAAAGGCAATGAATTTGTAGACTATAAAATAAACTTTTGCAGTGCCTGATCTCTACCTGGATCTAGAGTGTTCAAATAATCCCTTATCCTCATAATCACTGGAGTTCACCAAAGGGTACCACGGGAAATGAAATGGGAATGGGACTGAAACACATACATTGATGTGACTGATTTGAGAATAGAGAGCTCAAGCAGTAACCTATTCTGCTGAAGCAGAACTGTAAACTATCATAGTTCTGAGCAGAGCCCTGGAGATGCACCAAGCATAGCTAGGCATGCCCTTCAAAAAATTAACAGCACAGCAGCCTCCTTAGCGTGAAATTACCCTCTGTGTTTCCTGGGGTAAACAATGGTTTCCACAACCTGCAGATTATGCATTCATTTCATTAGCACTAACTTCTTCAAGCTTCTGTTTAGTCTGTTTCACATTCATTGCTTCTAACCCTTTGTATTTTCAGCTTCTCCATATTCTGCTCTTCTTTACTCTTTCATGTTCTCTTTTTGCTCAGAGCTCAAGGAGAGGGCTCAGAAAACTTTCAGTAGGACACCTGAGAGAGGATACTGGTCTGTCAGGAGCTGCCCATTATCTCTCAACCCTGCATGACACAGACAGTGAACGTAGAGCACTTGAGCTCAGGAATGTTGTGCACAGGATTGAATCATTGTAGCATCAGTTCATTTTGCAGTGACAAGGATCCTTAAGATAAGGGTTTAAAACTTCCTTAAAGCCAAACAGTATAGGTACCTGTTTCAATAAAATTGAGGCTTATTTCTAAGTCTTTTGTAATCCTTCTCATTTCTCATGATCTCCTCTTCCTTCATCTTTCAATCTCTTTCAACAGCCTTGCATATGAGAGCACAATAAAAATTCTTTGACATCCATTTTGGTAAATGAAAAATATGGTGAAAACAGACTATGCATTTGTGCAGTTTACTCCTGATATTAAGCTATTAGAACATTCTGGGGAAAAAAATCTAATTATGAAATTATTGATCTGCTATCAACTATATGGTCAGATTTTTAAGGTGTGCAATTATATCCCTAGGTACGGGTTGTAATAAGAAAAAGTTTATTAGAATTTAGCAGCAAAGCTTAATGGAACAAACCATCCAGATAAAGATTTTTTTAAAAATCTTTTCACGCTTTGTTTATTTAGTCTGCAATATCTTTATTCATGTGCTCACAGTGTGAAGTTAATACATGGGATGAAATATCAAAGATGGAAGTCTGTCACTGCCAGATTTTATCTAACTTTAGTTTGTTGACTAATGTACAAATTCTTCATTTTGTTTGGTTTGGTTTGGTTTGGGATGTTTATTGTGGGTTTTTTTATTTGGTTTGGTTTGGTTTGGTTTGTTTGAATGTAGGGGTCACTTATACAACTATTGCTCAAACAGTAACATGTTGCCACTCAAAATACCCAGAAAAGACTCACTATATTTAAAGGTTTTTGCAGTTGCTCATCATCATAGTGCCCAAAGGCAGGATTCAAATCAATTTTAAGGCATCTCAATTTAAGTGTTTGCTTGTGCCCTTTTATGTCCAGTAATTTGAGCAAAAGGTCTCCTGGATATCCCACAACAAAAGAAGCTGCCAGTGTTGGTAACCAAATCCCAGCACAGTCTTCTAAGCCCCTGGGCAGATCAGGAGGACACTGAGTGAAAACTAAAGAATTACTCTTGAGCAGCAGTGAGTGTCCAGCTCTGGACACATAAGCATCTGCTGTCATTTGAGAAGCTTGGAGGAGCCCTTCCTGATTCAGAATGGTTCTTGCACAGCCTCTGGGATCTCTGCCTGCCCCATGGGGTTGTCTTAGACCATAAGAGCAGCTCAGCTGGCACCAGATGCATTTGGATGACTGAAGTGACTCCTTGATGTCCACTGTGTGGAGAGCTGAAGCACTGCCTGATGGACTCAAGGGTGTCTGAGCCACTGTTGGCTCACACCAGGGATTTCCCAGCAGGAAGGCCAGATGTAGTCACATTGATTGTGTGGAAGAGGCTGCATAGAACAGATCAGTCCTGACAGCCAGCTTCAAGGCCAGGAAACAGTGCCAGAACCTTCTGAGTTGACCAGCATAGGCATGGTGTTACTGTGTAGGCTGTTATCTTCAGAATTTTTGATTTATAGTGCCCTTCTTGCAAAAACAAGGTTGAGACAAGCTCATGGTCATGAAGCTTTCTTGGGAGGCTGAGAACCTGGTGTAATTCATCAGTTCTAAGGCTGAAATTTACTTCTAGAGGAAATAAAAATCAAGAGTAGAGAAGAGAGAAAGAGGAGGATAAATAATTAAGGTTCCTAGGTCAGTATCCTCCCCTGGGTTCCTGTTCAGTGTCGTGGTTGTCCCCATAATAATTTGCCACAGTAATAGTATATTTTTCACCTGGACCTGTTTGAGGCCCCACTGTTTGCTCCTGATGAATGCTGAAGCTCATTTTGACTGGTAACAGAGCTAAGTTCTGTATGAATGCTAAGCTTGATGCTTCTGTGTTATTTGGCGTCCCTAAAGTAGCTCAAAAACTACAACAAAAAGAGAGGAAAAGGAGGTAAGAAGGGATGATTGTCTTGCTGTGACAAGTACTTGCCATATCAGCAGATGCAGGAACAAATACATAAGAATAACAACATATGGGAAATGGCAAGAGAACTACAACAGGAGGACAACAAAAAGAAAACTACTTCCAGAGAGGCTGTGGGACAGCAGTTCCGTGGCAGCTTGGGTGAAAGGGCACAGAGGTGCTGGGGGAAAGCCTCTAGCTGTAAAAAAGGCCAAGGTGCCCTTAAGTAGTATTTCCTCAGTCTGGTCACTCATGATGCACTCTTCTAACTATTAACTGCATCACACCTGGATTTGGAATTATTCTTTCCTCTTTGGCTCAGAAACACTCCACAAAGTCAATTTAAGAACATTTATGGCTTGTGTAGGGAAATCATGCTGTTGCTATATCCTATGGCTTAAATGACTTAGGAAGAGAGATCTATAAATGTGTGGCATGGCTTACATAAATCAAAGTGCATTAGGGATTTGGGGAAGTTTTTGCTCTCACATACACTATTCTAAACTTGAAGTATGTAAATCAGTACCAATTGAATTACTCTTGATATGCCTTACTGTAAATGCGACAGTGTAGTCCATGAGTCAGCTTTTTAATTAGAAATCTCAGGGAGACTGAAGCTGGACAGGCATTTTCTACATTAATTATGTTTTAACAAGGAGACTTGAAACTCAGAAATGCTCCGTAATTTGGAATAAAATAAAAATAACATTAAAATTATATCATTCATTTATCTATAATCTTCACTGCTGTAAGCACTCCTGAGTCTCACAGCATTGAATTTAGGGTATAAATAACAGACTCTTCCAGAGGCTACAGTATTGATGGACCACAAAAAAAAAACATTAATAATATGAAAATAATTAATAACATTGGAAAATAGGGTAAAGCAGGCAAGGTTTTCTTAATTTCCCTTTTGGAAATATTATGAGGAAGAAGTCTGCAGGAACATTTGCATTGATTTGTCTGTTCTGTCTGGTTTCACACACAGCATCACAAACTCAGACTCAGTACCAGTATCGAAATCCATACTGCTGAGCTTCTGTGTCTACAGAAGAATAACAACCAGGTCACTCAGTACAGGAGAGACTTTAAATGAAGAAATACAGTACAGTATTCCATACCTACATACCACTTTCATGGAAACAGTAGGAGCTTTATGGTTGTTCATGCTTTTGAATTGCCTCTCCTCTCCTCTGCAGTTCTGCAGTCTCTGCTGTCTCTCATGTGGCTTTTTTTGTCTTTTTGCAGAAAACTGACAAAGTCTTGGGAATGATGTGTCAGTCTAATACAGTATGGTTATGAATTTTCCTGAGACCAGCCTTGGATTGCTGGGATAAAGGTAGACAGAATGTCAGGAAGATTATGTCTCTAATTATGTTCAGTTCACAATAATAAACAGAAAAAATAGTTATATAAAAGAGATGCAGGCATAAAACCAACATTATATACAAATGGGAACAAGAAACTCTGTTTAAAACCCTATGACCCATAGCTAATCAAGCTTAACACTGCAA
Organism: Parus major; assembly: GCF_001522545.3. NCBI lineage: Eukaryota > Metazoa > Chordata > Aves > Passeriformes > Paridae > Parus > Parus major. Next base: position 104,733,604 of record NC_031770.1, read on the forward strand.
AGTCATTCAAAGGGAAATTTGGATGGTCTTGTCCTCCACAGAATATCAAACAGAATATGGTGATCCCTACTTCATCAAAAAGGAAAATGTTAAATGATATCGACAAAACACCTGCCTTTTCACCTGTCTCACTAGTCCTGCAACCTATTTTTCTGCTTTAAAAACTGTGGATTGGAGTTCTTTAGGAATGAGTAACAGAAAAAAAAGCTTTCCTAGATGCAGAAACTCGGATCTAGAATGTCAGCAATGTTGTTTTGTGAAAGGCCTTGTGACAACAAAATAATAAAAGTATTATATGGTCAGGAGGCAAGTCAATATGGTGAAGAAAAAGAAATGTCCCAATGGCATGTGAAGGTAAACATATACATGTGTTTTAAAACCCCACATTTGGGAAAAGCCAGTATTGTTAAAAAAGTCAAAGCACAGTTAAAAGCAGATGGATGTTAGACAAACAGAAGTGACCTTTAAATTTATTAAATACAGTCCTTCTGCCCCTTTCAGAACTAACATCTGTACAAGTTTGGTGGTCCTTATAGCATTCTCAGGCAGAGGAAAGATTGCTGCTGTTACCACAGCTGTGACCATTGGAGCTCCCAGATGAACAAAACCAGACAAAAACTGTTGGGTAGGAAGAGATAGTTATGTCTGGGCAAATAATAACTGTGTTCCAAGCACATGCAATTAATATTAAATATCATTATATTTTGCTTAGAATGCATTCTCCTATACTTCAAATCTCCAGATTTTCTATTACCCAGACCAAAGCATATGTTATTTTCCTACATTCCCAATTTAGGACGGGAAAAAAGTTGGATCTTCTTAGGGTTTGTTTGTTGAAACAACTATTTTTATTTCATTAGGATTTTTGAAAAAGTAAACCAAAATTTGAATTAAAATCCAAAATCCTGAAGAATGCAGTTGTTCAGAAAGCAGTCTGTATCAGTCATTCAAATGTTTAATTTTGTGGATCTTTTTCTTCTCTGTGTCTGGGACAACTTTTCTTATAAGACAACATTTCAAAAGACAATTGACAAAAGGCAAATATGAACAATTAATCATAATGTTCTCAAGTTATAAATGCTGACAATGTACAAAACATTTATAGTTTGTGGTTTGCAATGTGTCTGGTTTCAAAGAGAGAGTTGCTGTCTAAATTCTGTAATGTTTCTCCCATTTCCCCACCACCTCCTGACATAGAACAAGATGTTTATTGATGTTATCCATTGAGACAATTTTGTGCTTTCTCTTAATGTCAGGCTCTTTATTTAGTCACCTACTCTAGGTTCTTCTGCCAAACACCACCCTGCCTATATTTAAGTTGCATTTAAAGAATGCTACATCAATCAGTAGAAATTTTATACCTGACAAAGTTTTCCATTTTCAGACCCTGCTAAATTTTCCTCAGTCCAGTTGGAAAAAAAAATATGAAAGGGAGAATCAGCTGGCTGTTCTTTCCTATCCTCATTGTCAGACGATTCAAGAAAATAAAGCAAAGTATAATATCATTGCCCTGAGCTACTAAAGCTTTGATAATGAGAGAGCTGCTGATGTATGGTAAATACTGGCTGGATAAATTTAAAAAGTAAGAAATACAAAACAACAAGATGTCTCTTGCTAAGTTACTGAAAATAAAGCCACCTAAAATCCCCACAACTCTCTGCATTAAATGTTTATCATCATGTGAGGGATGAATCACTGAAATATGTTAGAGCACTTGTTATTTGGAGGGCATCTTTGTTGACAAGCAAATTGCATACAGTCTGAGCCTTTGTGGTTAAAGTCAGCATGCTCTCTTCATTCTCAGAGGGAAAATGAAGTAGGACAGAGAATTCCTGATGTGTCTGGAATAGAAACAAAAGAGTGTATAAGCTAAAAGGATTACTTGACATGTACAAAAATGTACATTTATTACTTTATTGCAGCATATCTTGAGCTCACTAGCTTTAGGACTGATGCTACTACTAGCTTATGCAAATATACTCCTTTCTGTTGATTTATTTTCTCTTTGTAGATTTAATCATCTGGTGCTTTGGGGCTTAAACTGGCAAGTGATCCATGATCCTATCATCTCTGTATCCATATTCCATGGGAAGACAAACCCTAGAAGGGAATTCTGCTTTATTGTAGGACAGTTTATCCGAGATTTAATTCAAGAGAATATAAGAAAAGGAGTCTTGGTTACATATAATGAATTACACTGCTCTTAATTTATGTGGGTGAGTCCTAAAATAACAGAGAGCTGTAGAGGGGAAGTTCAACTTGCAAATTAGTGCCCAATACAGTGAAATCTCAGCTTGGAGTCCATAGGCACAAAAATAATAAAAACTAAAATTAAGGTCGTTGTATTTGTCCTGGGACATGTAAATTTCCTTCTATTACCTGATGTGAAGGCAATGACTCTTGGCTCCCTCTGCAGTATCCCCTCAGGTTTGCAGAGGGGCAAATCTACAACCACATTGGAAATCAAGACAGAATAGAAAGGAGAGAAGCAGCACATCACTGAGTAGTGCAGGATGTTTGGGTTAAATAGAAAAGTGTTAACCTGTGAAGCACATTTCAGGTTAGAGCTTGGGTGGTGCCTTCTGAATTCTCTGCACTGAAAAAGCAGGAGGTCTCATGTCTTTAAATGCATGTAAGAGATATGAATATGTCTCAGATTGCTGGGACTCTTTTAGCACTATCCAGACAGAGGTAGTATGTCATGCTTATTAATTAAAGGGGTATTTGTAATCTAGAAATCATATTTCATCCCGAAAATTTTTAAAACACAGTTATAGAAGTAATACCTCTTACAGACAGACACTGGAAGAGATCAGGAATTCTTCCTCTTTTTCTTTCATACATATGCTTCACAAGGACTCTTTGAATCAAGGCTGATCATATGTTTTCTGTTGCAACAATGTTTTTACAGATTTTATTCTGTTAAAAAGGCAAAGTTTGATTTAAATTTTGTAACAAATCTCTGAAAGAACAGTGGGTGTTCTTAGAAAGTTTGCAGGTTATGTTAAGTTCCTCTGGAAAAGAAAAAATGTGAAAAAATTACAACTTGCTCTTTATGGCATAGAGACAATTCTGTGGGCACCCTTTGTATAGTCAGTCATTCTGTCACTATCATCCTCCAGTGATTTTGTCTTTCACACAGTAATAGAGAAAAAAGAAATACGGTTTAAAGATAGGAAAATGTGAACACAAAACTGTTACACTGGCAGGATGTCTCAAGGTAAGTGCACTGGCAGAAACTGCATTTAACTTCCTTTAAATTGACTAGATTTCAAGTTGAAAGTTTCCCATTAGTGCTTGAAATTAATGTGTCATTCAGTTTTCAAATGACAAAATACCATACAGCTAAGAAAAAGAAAAAAATAAAAAGAAAAAAAGAGATGCAAGAGGGAAGCAGTATAAAAAGAAAGCAGAATAAAAGCCACCACTCCATGATGACTCTGAGACAGTGAATCAGGCTGCCAGCTGTCAGGCTGGGTAACCTCTGGTCCCCAAGATTCAAGAAGAGAGATGGGCATTCAGTTTGACATTTATGTCAAGTGAGAATGAAGCCAAGTCCAAAGCAACCCACACTGCTGTGAATTCATGTTGGAAATATATCTCTCGTTAGGGTGCTCTTGGAGGTCACTGCATCTGAATTAATGTTCAGGGAAATAAGTCCTTCACTGAAGAAGGAACTTGTGTGAAAACAGGTGCTATAATCAATACTGTGTAAGAAAGAACTATCCACTGACAACCCTCATGCCTTGGGTATGCAAAAATGGAGCATACATGGCTCTCTCTTCTCTCCTGTTTATTGAGAGTCTAATTTAGAGAAATTACATACAGCTATGGTTTAAGGCAGTGAGGTTTAATTAATAATTTTCCATACCAGTTGAAAACTACATTCTTGCCTTCAATTTATTATTTTTATTCTAGCAACAAACATATTAAAAAAAAGCAAAATAATCTTCAAGAGAATATTTAAAAACTAAAAAAAGTGAGAGAAAGAACAGACACAATACCCCCCTCTCATATGTTATTAATATTGAACAACTGGCTCAACTTATTCAAGGCAATAGTTGCCAATAAAAAAATGACAATACAGACTGGCATATACCAGAATATTTTTTTTCTGATCTAGAGACAGAAATATGTTATGAACTTTTATTTAGTATTTATTTTCTTGAGCAAAAGTAGATACATAGTATGAGGGTTGTAAGTCAAAATTCTGATTTTCTACTAACTTTTTTGGTATAGATTATAAGCATCTTCGCTTAAATAAGTGAAATTTCACCATTTAAAACCAAGGGGATAAATAACAAAACAAAAATGCATGAAGATATTTTATACAGAAGACTAAATCCTGTCCTCTAATAGTACACAAGATGTGGCCCACAGGAGTTTGCAAAACTGGTAGTAGCAGCAACACATTTGAAAAGAAAATAAGTCTTGTGTTTCTCACTGTCTGATTTTTGTTGTTTGTAAATATTTTTAATCCAACTAGAATGATTTTTCCGTAAAATCCCTCTTCTAATATGTTTGCATTTTGATACATTAACTAAACTGTGCTAGCAGTCCAATAAAAGTCTCACTGATGAGGTCTTACTTGATAAAGAATTGTCAAATATTTACTCATTGAGAGCTCTCCCCCGTTTTTGCCCAAAGCTTGTTCATGCTCACAAGGAGAAAATCAAATAGCAAAAAATATAGCAATGTATAATACTACTTGAGTTATTCTCATCATATTCTCACCTGTTAAGTCACAAAACTTTCCCCAAAGAAACCCATACCCTTGTCTCCAAATGCAGGAAGGAAACTGAGGTCAGGAAACAAGTGGAAATGTCAGGTGTCACTCAAAGTAGCAGCAAGGCAGAAATGAGCCCCTGGAAAAAGCATTACTGCCATGATTTTCATTTATGACCAGAATTCACATTCATCCATCCCAAATCTGGACCAGTGTCTCATGCACAACAATCAAAAGCCATTTGCAGCAAAGCAATGAGAAACTGCTAACCTCACTTTACAGGTTCTGGTACAGTGTGAAAACTGGTCAGAAGCAGGGCCATGGAAAAGCAGAGTGGAATTGATGATAGAAGAAAAGAGTAATTTATGAGTAGAGTTGTTTTGGTAGTCAGCTAGTAGGAATCTGGGAAAAAGATATTTTATTTCACAGCCTTCAACTCATGTTTTCACTCATTGCTGATTTCACATGGCATGTGGGATGTGGACACAGCCCTGGATACTGCTGGTGGTACTGGTAGGAAACACTGGGCAGATGCTGCTTCTGCCAGCTTGCAGCAGGCAATAATGTCCTGACACCAGGGTATTGGTTCCATCTGGTTGTTTGTTTAAAGCTGGGAAAACCACCCAGCTTGGGAAGGATCACCCAAGTCTACCTGATGTCAGAATAAGGTTTGATTTGTATGGCAAAAAGATAGATATGATTTATTGTCACAATTTAGGCTGGAGTGATCAAGTGTAGTGCTGCCCTGCAGCAGACCTTTATGTAGGTAATCACAGCCTAGTATGATGTTATTGATATGTTAACCGAGGTGCTTCCAAGTGTTGCCCTTGAAATATTTCTCAGTAAAAGGTCCCCAAAGGTCCCCTGCAATTATACATGAGGTCTGGCTGCTTCTTATGTAGCTCTGCCTTATCTACATGGGACCTCCATTTATTCCTCACAGATTCATCCTTAACTTTTGTCAGATACTTTTGTTGTTATCTGTCACATTCAGCAATTCCTCATGTCATGTCCAAGGACATTTCCATGTCTTTTTGCCTCTAACAGGTCCAAAGAAGACACTCAAAATGCAGTAATAAGGGTTGGGCAGTACACACAGCCCTCTTGTCAGCCCAACATATTGGCCCATGGTTTCATCCCTGTGCTCTGACCAAAGTGCATGCCAGTGTGGATGATGCATCTGCAATTCTTTATGCCACCTTCTGCAATTTATTGAAAAGTCACAGATCTCCTTTCCATCAAGTGGGAATAAATATATATTTTTTGTTGGTCAAGATGTTTTGAACTTTCATTTATTCATTCTTGGAATGTTCTTGCCACTCTTTAAATGATTCGAGTGCAAGATATTTTCAAGTACACAATAACAAACTTTGAAGAAACTTTAGCTGTGTCTGGCCAGTGCATAGTACAGTATATGGTATAATTTCCAGTGTGTTTCTTTACTAATTCACAGGAGTCCTGGCTTTGCAAGTGGTTTTCCAGTCACAGCGACCCAAACTAATGAAATCTCACTTGTGTTATTTCTAATTGACTGCAATGGTTGCTCTGTGCTATTAGTTGTACAATTGATCTGACAGCCAACACAGAAAAAAATTCTACAGTCTTCTTCTGGCCACACAGTTTAATGTATCTGTGTTTGTTTTATCTCTGATTTTAATCTTCTAATTTTAAACATTAGTTTCTGTAATTTGTTGAGCTTCTGGTATTATTCAGGACAGAGGTTTAAAGTCTTTGTAATGACTCTCATATCTGTCAACAGTCTGAGGGGTAGGGAAAAAACAGTAAAGTGCCTTTTAAAGAACTATATTTGCTAGGTGCAATATTTGTTTCAGATGAGATGTGTCATATATCCCGTGTGCAGCACGGCCTGTCTGATATGTCTTGTCACATTACTCCTTCTATCACGTGTCACATTATGTAGGGTCATGCTACTTTTGCTAACAATAAGACACAAAGGACTCAGGCAGCAGTGAACTGCCTGCCAGAGACTCCTTCTTTACACTCCATGCTCTCTATTGCAAGGAAGAGCAAATCAAGAGCTGCAGCAGCAGGCTAAGTCACCTGAAGGAAAGGAAGTAAATTACCAACTGCTCTAAGGACAACAGTCAATAGATTTTTTGAAAGGTGATTTAGAGCCTACTTCTTTATTCCTTACATAGCCTAACCTCCCATCAGAGGACAATGAAATTCTACACAAACCAAAGGAGGTTACGATGCTTTTTCTAATGAGTTTACAGATTTCAGATGTTTCCTGCCTGTTCTCCAGGTAAAATCAAGCACCATATACCAGACTACTGCACTTCTGAGAGATTATGCATTTCTTTCACCTCTTATTTAACTGCAGTTGTTAAACCTACTGAAATCAGCTGTACTGTACTGGTGAGAGGAGGATGAGGCATGTGTCCTTTCTTCCTACTTGCATTCTAGCTACCCAGATAATTTTACAGAAGTACAAATAAGGGCAAATAGTAACAGTACCAAAATTGTTAAATAGTATGCAAAGCAGAAAGAAAAATCCCTGCATCAAGATCTGAAAAGAGAGCAGTTATCCTCAGCCACTGTCATGGAGATGTAAGAAAGGTCTGTTCCTGTATTTAGGATCCACCCAACCATCATGCAGCACAAACAAGCACTGCTTGACTGCTTGTTTGAGTTACACTAATTTCCAGTAAGGTGTGACATTTTCCTTGTGTAATTATCTGGAATTTGAATACTACCTTCCCTTAGTAGGAAATTTCCAGAATTTTCTTTTTGATCTGTGAGTGAAAATACTAGAACTGTTAGTTTCTGGAGTTTTACTGGTCTTGAGTAGAAAGAAAAATGATCACAGAGTTATCTCAGTTCAATCTGAGAATGTTTCCAATGGCTAACCACCAGTCCTTTTACAGATATTTGCATTTGGACACAAATGACCCCAGGCACCAATACTCAAGAAGTCAGGTGACCTGAAAGCAATTCTGCAGAAAGGGAGATCCATATCCTGGTGCAGAACAAGCTGACCACAAGCCAAGCCAGCAATGCATCCCCACAACAAAAAATGCCATCAGCTTCCTGGGCTGCATTAGGAATATTGACAGAAGGTTAAGGGGGGTGATACAGGTGATCCTTCACCTCTCCTCATCACCAGAGAGGTCACATCTGGAGTTCTGTGACCAGTTTGTGCTCCTCACTTTGAAAAAAACTCTGATGGGTCTATAAGAAAGAGCAGCACAGAACCACTGTTCAATGTTTTCACCACTGTGAACCACAATGAAAAATGATCAGGAGTTTGGGGCATCTTTCTTATGGGGAGAGCCTGAGAGAGATGGGATTGTTCACCCTAGAAAAAAGAAAGCTCAGGGAGGATCTTATCAATATGTCTAAATACCTGATGGGCAGATATGAAACAGAGTCAGTTCCTTCTCAGTAGTACCTACTGACACAAGAAGAAGTGATGGACACAAATTAAAATGCAGAAAATTCCACTGGAGAAAAAAAGGTTTCCTTTCGTTTACTGTGAGGATGATCAAGCGCTAGAACATGCTGTCCACAGATGTTGTGGAGTCTCTGTCCTTGGAACCATCCTTGGAATTGGGAAAACCTGACTGGACACAGTGCTGGGCAACCTGCTCTTGTTGATCCTGCTTGAGTAGGACAGGCTGTGGAGCAGTCCTTTCTAATCTCAACCATTCTGTCATTCCATGGTGATCAGTCATTTTACTTATGTTGCACTGTTTCCAGGTAACTGTGTCAAATCAAACAAGCATTTTCCTACTGAGGTTCTTTCCTCAATGATTTTCAGTGGGAAGGGGAAAAAAGCAATAACCTATAACCTGATAAATAATGCTAAGTAAAAGAATTAAGTCCAGCAGAGCTTCCAGACCTAATATTGTCATCTGTCAGTGATTTAATACACAGAAAAGTTGCAGGTAAAGTTTTTGAGATGTGACAGCCATATGAGAAGAGAGTGTTTACCCTTGATAGATAACATCTCCTTTATCTGTGCCAGCATACTCAGGTTTGTGAGTGGCTTCTGGAGCTGCAGAAAGCTGTTGTTTAATCACAGAATCATTTAGGTAGAAAAATACAATTAAGATCAAGTCCAACCTTGCACTGCCATATTCACCACTAAATCATATCCCAGACTGACACTCTCCAGGGATGATGATCCTCTACCAGGGGTGACAATTCCACCAGTTCCTTGTGCAGCCTGTTCCAAAGCTTGACAAACCTCTCAGTGAAAAATTGTTTTCTAATACCTAACCTAAGCTTCCCTTGGTAAAACTTGAGGCTGTTTCCTCCTGTCCTGTCATTTGTTACTGTGAAGAAAAGACTGACCTCACCTTGCCACAACCTCCTTTCAGGGAGTTGTACAGTGATGAGTCCCTGAGACTCTTCCTTCAGGCTGAGCACTCCCAGTGCTCTCAGCTGCTCCTCACCAAACCTGTGGTCCAGACCCTTCACCAGCTCCAATGCCCTTCTCTGGGTATGTGTTAGCACCAAAATGTCCTTCCTGTTGTGACAGGCCCAGAACTGGACACAGGATTCGAGCTGTGGCCTCATTAGTGCCCAGTACAGGAGGAGAGTCACTGCCCAGGTCCTGCTGGATGCAGTTTCTGTGTGTCCAGAACAAGACTGAGATACTGACAAGTGAGATTTGATGTTGTATAGTTCTCACTGGTCAGCTGGGAATGAAAAAAAACCTATGTTGAAATACATATATAGTTCACACAGATCATTAAAAAACTGAGTCATCAAAAGCATATTTCTTTGTTATCCTAAAGAAAAGCAGAATGAAGAAACCATAACTAAATGCAAATCTGCTGAACTGCCTTTCTCCAGAAAAGACTGACAGTATTTGAGGGGTAGGAATATATTATTCAGAGAAGAGAATCAGTCTATGATTCCATGAGGGCTTTTTAAAGAAAGAATATTGATAGATGTATATATTTGAATTAATTTGCAATGCACTTTTTAGTGCACAGGTGGAGCAGAAGGAGCCAACAGGCTCCAATGTTTGTCCAGGTATGTGCTGGTTGCCAGGTGTTGATCCTCCCCTCCCCTCCCCTGCTGTGGTTTTCCCTTGTATTGGAATCTCCCTTTCTGTCTGAGCTGGAAAAAGAAAAAATAAGACCTGTAGGCTGTGTTAATATAGAAAAGGGAAGAACAGGAGGTGACACCTTTGTCCTGAGAGAAAGGGAGAGTAAGAACAATGCTGTACCTTGTTTGTCAGGACATTCATCTGCAAATATGAAAATATACCCGTATTTCCTCTCCAGGATGTTTACAGATTTTAGATAAGTTTTATTTTATGTACAAAATCCAGAAAAATTCTGGAAAATAGAGCCCAATACTCATTTTATCCTAAATGATTAGCAACGAGCCCACACATTTAGTTTTCTATATATTATTCCTCTGCTCATGTTCTCTGTGTGTTGATTTCATTTATTGTCCTATTTAGCATAAAAGCCTTTTTGAAGGCAGACTGTCTTCCAGCAGTACATAACTCTGTCAGAATGGGCTCGTGAGGCTTTGTGAAATGCAATAAAACATAATAAATAACAACAATGGCCCACAGAATTGCCATTTTATGGAGCTGCAAGATGCTAAACACATTGTCCTGAATACAAGAAGTTTCTTTCCACAGATGAAAACCTTCATGTCTGCTGATGCCTTATTCTAGTTTGAGATTTAAAAACTATTTAAAGCAAAAGAAAATATTTATGAATGTTTAACATATAAATGCCACATTTTCTTAAGCAGATAATCCAAATGCATCACTTCAAAAATCAGTCTTCAAAAGTTAAAAAAAATTGTTCTTTAGCATTGAAAATACAGCAGAGAAACTATTATAGAAAGTCAGAAATTCTGACTATAACTGCATTCATGCAAAAAAAAAAATTAGAAAAAATCTAAATTCAGTATTGAAAATAATATTTTATCATCATACACTAACTGGATTTTATTAAATATTGCTTTAATGATATTACTCTGGGAAAAATTAAAAAGTTACTCAACGCTTGCCACTGGTTATTTTCTTAATAAACTGTCATGGAAAGTTTTAATCTTTTTAAAATGCCACATATTATAAACCAAAAATTTTCCATTTAAACCACCCAAACTATACACATGAGATATAGTTTAGGATAACTAAATAAGGAGCTGCCTGGGAGTTCTCAGGTTGGATTTGTAGCTTAGAAAATGTTTTAGTAAATAAGAATAAATTTCCCTTTTATTTTCAGCAAAGAAGTTTTTTGTATAAACACACACATCCTTGTATCTGCATATATGTGTGCATATATATATTTTTATACAAAAATATATAAATACCCTGTCCACAGGAATGGCTATCGATGTCATCAAGACAGCTCAAAGCACGTCATGTCTTTTATGCCCATGAAGATCCATTGGATTTTAGAACCTCATTCTATGGCTCTGCTGGAAGCAGGATTGTGCTCTTACTTTCTTACATTGAACACTCAAATTTGCCCTGGTTTTTGTATTCATACTATTTTAATTTCTTATTTTCATTGATGTTGCTTAGTTGATTTTGCTGTCAAGGAAATTCACCTTAAAAATCATGAGTGTTCCATGGATTCATCTAAGACAAAAAATCCTGTTCCAGGTTTTATTGCAGTAAACGCAGCCCTTTTTTATCTTCACTTGAGAAGCAATTTTTTTTACATTTGTGAATTTATTTTAGATTTTATGTAAGATTATTAAAAGAAAAAGAGAATATCTGTGAATTCTTAACATACAAATCCTCACATTTGCTTAGACAAATAATCCAAATGCACCACTTCAAATATCAGACTTGCAAAGTAAAAAAAAAAAATATTTTTTCTAAAGAATCTCCTCAAGCTCTTGCTCAGGTCAGCAATAATGTTCCACCTGCTAAAGTCAAAGAATTTTTAAACAGGATATATTATTTATTTTATTTTATATTTTATTTTGTTTCTTTTATGCATTCACCAGGCACCTTTCCATAACATCTCATTGGTAGTGAGGCTTCTTCTGGCTGCCTCATCCTGCTCAAATTGGATTTTGTTCATCCAAATCATACTGTTTTCACAGCCATGCACACGTTAAAGAGGTAGAGGGGTGTATTCATAAATGCTGTGGGGAAATTCCAGCCACAGACTCTCACTCAACCATCAGAAAGTCAATATTTTGTAGTTCCCATACACTTCCTCCACAGCAGATGCAGATTCTCATTGAAGGTGTTTGGGAACGTTCAGTCAGGAGGATTTTCTGAGAGAACATGGCCTCCTGGAAAATTTGATTTTTAAAAAAAACTTATTTCGTGAACAAATATTCCATTTTCCCACTGGGAAAAATCAAACTGACAGGTCTCCAGGTTCCTCACATGGAAGGTTTTTGCCAGCTCCCCTTTCAGCAGGCAGAAAGCAAATTTGGCAGGAGCTGGCCCTGGGCAGACGTGTCAGAGCCCTCTGCCTCCTCCAGGCTGAGCCCCTCTCCCTTACACGCTGCTTGGGAGGGGCAGAACACACAAACCCTGGGTGCTACTGCTGCTGAGGGGTGTCAATCCATCATTTCTGCAAGCAGGGAGAAATACTGAGGAGAGCCAGGGCCGGAGGAGCAAAGTTGTCATTCTGTTGCAGTTCAGGCGGGACAGAGACTTTTGATATGTTTTTCTGAAAATGCTTGTTAAATATATTTATCTCCTTTTTAAGTACATATTTTTTTCTTTCTTTTTGCTTCTCCCTTAATTCAGGAGAAAAGTTTCTGCACTACATAATGTATAATTACATCTATTTTTGCATTAAATATAATTACATCTATTGCCCCATCCCTAGAAGTTTTCAAGGCCAGGTTGGATGGAGCTTGGAACAGCTTGGTCTACTGGAAGGTCTCCTTGCTCATGGAAGGAGGGTTGGAACTAGATCACCTACAAGACCCCTTCCAACTCAAACTATTCTGTGATTCTATGAAATTACATCAGATATTATATACAATATTAATATATAATATGTAACTTAGCTGTTTATATGTATTTCTGTATATATTTCCATATAAACATATGTCAGAGCTCTGCAATTTTTTACAAGCAATATTAATAATTATGACCTCTTCCAGTCCTTGTTGTTTTCATGTTTCAAATCAGAAAGCTGTTTTTTAAATTTGTTACAAAATGAGGTATAAATGAAAGGCAGAAAAGTGTACTTTACATTATTAGTAAACAAAGGCTTCCTCTATATTTAGGAACACTATCAGAACTAAAAAATGTCAGCTCTGGATTAAATGGATTGCACTTCAGAACACCAGCAGCAGAGTGGTGTCTAATTCATACACTAATTCACATAGCTGCAAATAACCTTAACAATTATGAGCATGTAAACCTACATATAGAGTGAAAGACTTGCTGCTCTTCCACCTCTACAACAGCTTCTTCAATTCTCTCAGTAAAAGCTGGCCACTTTTCCACTTCTATCCTGAGATGATCAATATTTCCTAAGTGAGCCACCTTTTGAAGTACTTCAGGACACATTTAGCTCCCTCTTTGATCTTTCCATGTCTCCTTTTAGATATAATGGATTTTACTGTACTGAGGCTTTGTCCCACCAACCTCACTTTTATTATCCTTCAGCTGACTTTCCAGAAGATAAAAGCAAGTTGGAAGGACAACTTTTCTTAGCAACAAAAATTAATAATTTCCATTTTGGAAAGCATCAGACACCATGGAACCCTCATAAACAATGCTTTTTGCAACATTTCCTCTTTTGGTTTTTCTTGAGGAGCACACAAAACCATGAAAATAAAAGGTGAAATATCTACCAATGTAATTTTAAAGTTATGACTTTTGTTCTGAGAAAAGGGGTGTTTTCAGTTGTACAAACCCAAGAAAAAAAAACAAATGTGGAGATGTGATTCCAACAAGCATCTTTCCAGCTTCTCCTTTTGTGAGGTTCTTCTGCCCTGCTCTTTCTCCATTTCCTGCTCTGTGTTCCTCTCTTACCACAAGTCTTCCCCTGCCCTCAGCTTTGGACTGTACCACTCACAAGACCCTTGATAGGATGCTCACATTTATCAATCTTTGTATTTTCCTTGCCTTATTGTTATGATGCTAGTACTGTGCAAAACCAGTTCAGTTTGCCTAAGACAGCTAAGGAAATGTTTTTGTTTGCTTTTCCTTCCTTTTGGAACATAAACTAAATAAAAATCTTCATAGGAACATACCTACGAGAAAATATTGAACAGCAGAAACTTTATAAAGTAGAAAAGTTGCTTCAAATTTGTAAAGAAACTTTTTTCCACAACAAATTTTGTGAAGGCACTTTTCCAGACAAGCAAGCTGGATAAAGTAGAATATTTGTCTTGCTTTTCAGTATAAATCTAAATATCTTTGTTATTAGCAGAAAGAGTCTCAAGACTGGAAAAGAAAATGACTTTGCTAGACAACATGAATTTTAATTCACAGTAAGCATGGAACTCAACAGAAATGTTGAAACAGAAGTAATTTTCTGAACAGTATCCCAACTTTTCTACCTAATTCACAGTCTGATAATTTTCTTTGTGCTTGCAAATGAGGCCAACCCTTGGACTAGATTGTGTGTCAGCTTTAGAGAGATAAACAAGGAGAAAGAAGCAAAAGAAACCAGCTTAGAACCAAGATATCCATTTAGCATCCTGTTGTTTTGTGTGTTAATGGGATTCAGAAAAACATAAGAGTTAGAGAAAGGGATCCTGATGAAATAATAGTAAAATAACCCAGTGTGAACAGGACACAGGGAAAAACAAATTCTACCCCCTTTCTCATCCCCAGTCCTGGATTTGCAAGGGAAAATCTCCTGGAAGGATTCCAGCTGTCAAGTCTGAGTGAGGGTCCTGGGAACTAGCATCACATGAATGCTGCTGAGACCATACCCTGATGTAGGACAGGCCCTAAAAGTCCTGGTGTGGCCCCACAGGGTCACCCTAATGGCCTGAAGCTGCAGCTGGCTCACTGAGCAGCATGTTATCATTTAAGGACTTCACTTCAATGCATGAAGTGATCTCAAACTGAATTGCCTGAATGTCATCAGCATGTGGTTTTACTCTGTGTGTGTGAGTGTGCCACCCTTCAGGGTGAGGACAGAGGTACACAGGTAAAGCCTTGTCTGCAGTATTTTTTAATGTAGAATTACATGTTGGACTTCAGCTGTGGCTGTTACACCTGGTGTCTCAAACTGAATGTGAGGCTAACATCACAATACTGATGGTTTAGAGCTACAGTGGTGTGAAGGCCCTTCTCTGCAGAGAAGTAAACCATGTACTACAACTGAGTTACTGGTGGAAAGACAATCACCTGAAAAAACAGGAAAAAGATACAATTGACAGGAAACAATATCAGAGGAGTGGATTCAATTCAAAATGAAGACCCCAAAACCAGGTGTCTAAAGAAATGTGGATGCAGGTGAACTGTGTGTCTAAATTGCCACATAGCAATAGAGACATGATGAAAAGACTCCTTGTTTTTTTAGGGAAAGATTCCTCTGACAGGTAACTGGGGTGCAATTTAGTTTGCTGCAAACAGACAGAAATACCATTTGAGAAAGACTAGTACATGCAAAACTTCTGCCCAAGGCTGTGGATGAAGCACACAGGACCTATATTAAATCCACTATCCTAGAAGTGATGACTTATGGCCTAGTGAAAAACTAGCACACCTCAGCCATGATTAAATGCATCTCTTAATGTATTTAAATCATACACTATACATCTAGAAAGCTAAATCATTATCCACTCTCCTCAGACCATATGGGGTAATTCAATACCCTAAGTATGGGGGTGAATTTATTTTAGGCACCATGGAGTATCTTATTTGGCTTCCAGCTTCTCCCTAGTGAGCACTGACATATCTCTCAGCCTGGGGATGGTGTTATATGGCAACAGGTGCCCCCTGGCTCTCTGACTGGGTTTATTCATGATGCTCCACTGAGTGGCCATCCTTCAAGAGAGTGAGATAAACACCTGTGCTACACTTCTGTTCAGATGTCTCCATTTTAAATTGTACCTGTAGAAAGAAACATGAGCTTAATTTCTTGGTACTAACATTCTTCAGTTGCAGAATTTTAGATGAAAAACCCTGACTCTGAGGTTGGGACATCACTATCAGTGACAGCTGTGAATACCCCATAGAGTGAAAACATTGTAAATCTTCCCAGCAATATCATAACACAATCAGCCTCTGTCCTAATTATCTGTCTGACAAATCATCCTGGTAACAGTCACCACCATCACCACCACCATCATCAAATGCTCTTTTGTTTTGTGCCATAAAAGTCTTCCTCAACATTTATTGCAGTTAAGATTCTCACATTTCAAATTTGGTCACCACATCTGAAAGGAGGTCATTGACACTGCCTGCTGCTGCTGGCAGGAGAAGGGGGACTCCATCATGGCACATTTGTCTCTCCACTTGCAGTACCTGTCCCACTTCATGGGGTCTCCAGGATCAGACTATCAATATGTGCATCTTCTCTCTGTGAGAAGGTAGAGGAGCTGTAAGAACCCACTTTTTAGTGCTCTGCCTCTTTAGCAAGTCTAGCTGGACTCCAAGTCCCTTTGGCTCCAGTGATTCCTCTTCTTACTTTGACAAAACAACTATGGAAAGACCTCTCTACATCTATCTCAGTGATTCAGAACCTTCTGTTTGCTTACCTTTCCAATCCCTCTGGCACAAAAATGCCTTCAGTCATTTGCCATACTTTGTTACAGATGCAAAATCCATCTTGGATCTTCCTCTCTGGCTCCTTAGACTCCAAAGGAACAGACCTTGAAGATATTTATCTTATAAACTGTAGGGTTGTGTTTACTGCAAAGAGCAGTTCTGTCCATGTTCTGCTTCACTAGTACAAATGATGTGACAGGGCAGTAGAGTGGTGGGAAATAAATCTTCACTCTGAATTCGGAGTGATCTTGCTTTCACTGTGACAGCTCCTGAAGTAGTTATTCCTGTATTGGAAATAAGTTCTGAAGCTACAGCAGGTAGCTCTGCAGAACTATTAGCTCTGTGTTTAATGGCTGCCAAAAGCAGGCAGAATTAAGAATTACTTGGAAAGGATAGAACACAAAAGAGAAAACATTGAAATGCCACTATTTAAATCCTTCAGTGTCCTTAACATAATTTGTTGTTCCCCTGTTTCCAAAAGAATACAACAGTACTGGGAAAGATACAGGGTAGAACAGTAAGGAGGGCAATAATAGTCAAAATCTAAACATAATAATTATTTTGGAGAAGTCACTGAGGAAAGGATGAGACATATCTCTATAAACTACCAGCAGTACAGAGTGGGTCAAATGAGTAGAAGCTCTGTCATCTATGCTAAAACCATCAAATAAAATTAACAAGTAACAGATTAAAAGCAAGTTGTAGAGGTACTTTGTCATATGTGTGGCTGCTACAGGACACTGTGGATGCCTAAAGACTCTTTGGACTAAAAAAGGCTAAGTTAATGACATAAAACCAAAAAGATTCTATTATACACAAAATCATCACCTTCCATGCAGGCAGTCCCAGAGGCACAAGGCACTGCTGACAAAGGAGCACAGCAGGGATGGGGCACCCTGTGCTGCCCTGCACTCACACAGCTCCTGTGCCCCTGCTGATGGCCTGGCTTGGAGACAGAGTGAGGAGGATTCTGCTCCCACCCATTAACACTGCTCTTACGTTCACACAAGAAATGCCAGCCCCTGGGGAAGAGATTTAGGCCAGCTACTCTAGATGCTATTGCAATGCTTAAAAAATACATTTAAGCTCTGCCAGCAAGATCAGAATACATCAATTAGTCACTGACTCATCCTATACTTAAGCATGTGGATGTTTGGACCACATCAGGTCTCCCCAGCACCTTTGCACATTTTCTTTTAATTTTAAGTTTAGGTTAATGTGCTTATTGTCAAAAGAATATTTATTTGAAAAAGGGGATAATAATGAAAAAGGAAAAATAATTATATCCCTGCCACACTTCTGAAATTATCGCTTTTTGTGTGGGGACAAGAACATAGCAGATATATTAGTACCATTATTGTATCAAGTGGCAACATGGAATAAAATTCATTGCTGCCACTTTAATCTGCTATTGATAATGCATAAAATGTCATTTCATCCCAATAATGTGATGCAAAGCTGTTACTGCAAGAGCTGGTTTCCAGTAATGAAGGATAAAAATATACTGGAATTCACTACTAGCAATATTAGGGCTGTAACGCACTTCTCAGGATAGCCAACTGATAGACTTGGAACTGTCTCCCATGCTAAATTAAAATGCTCTTCTTTTGTTGTTGTTCATCATTAAACGTGTTGAATACTGTGTTCTTACCTGTGGGATTGTGGGTAGCTTGTAATATTTATAAAGGGAAGAGCTACTCATCTCAGGGCCATTTCTGCAGTATGTATTATTTATTTCCTGATCTATCCCCTCCCATGTTCACTGTCTTTAAAAACTATGATTAATAAAACATTCCATGCTGAACAGTGTGGGTTATATTCCCAAATATATATATTCAGGCCATTTCTATGCAAATGTCACAGGAGATTTTTCGTCACAAAAAATGTACCTATTCTCTACTTGATCCATTCATTTTACATTTATTTTTAGATTAATTATTCTATTTCCTACATGACTGGTTTTAGCTGGGCACCCCAAAGGGATTTTGTAACCAATGTAGACATTTTTTGTTCTTTATCACATATGAGAAGCAACTGAAGAGAATTAAAGGAAGTGACATAGAAACAATAGTTCTTCACTTTGTCATCTTGTTTCCTTAAAAATATATAATTCATTATTACTCTATCAGAAAAAATAAAAAAAAAAAAAAAGAGGTAAATTTCATAGACTTCTTAAAGCATCCCAAAATCACAGAATCATGCAAGATGCTGAGTTGGAAGGATCACTGACCCCAGCTCCTGATCCTGCACAGGATGCCCCAGGATTCACATCTTGTGCCTGGGAGCATTGTCCAAACACTCCTTGAGCTCTGCCAGGCTGTTGCTGTGACCACTGTCCTGGGGAGTCTGTTCAGTGCCCAGCCATCCCCTGGGTGAAGAACCTTCCTCTAATACAATAAATATTCTAATATAATAAATAATTTAATAAACCAACCTAAACCCCCCCGACACAACTTCAGGCCCTTCCCTCAGGTCCTGTCACTGATCACCACCATGATTTAGCATATTAGGAATGAAATATGCATTGTCTTCATCTCACTTTAATCAAGATTTCAGTAGATAAGGCTATGTTATAACCCTAACCCAAATGGTGACCTGCACAAAAGGTCTTTATTGCTGTAACCCTCCTCTTAATATCTATTAATTGATGGGAGTGTGACAGGAAGTCTCAGCTTCTGAAAAAGATAATGTAGTTAAGGTAATTAATCTTAGCTTGAGAGAAAAAAAAACTCCAAAATTTTCCATTATAAGAGGGGGAAGGCTGTGCAATTTGAAAGTTTTTCTTCTTGTTTTATATTTTGTTTTCTCTCACATTGGGGCATCTTTTCCTAATTCAACAACTTATTTTCAGGAAATGTGTTTGTATTCTATGTTTAATATGGCAATGATAGTCCCTGACTGTTTATTTTCAGTTTGTATCACAGGAATAGCTACTGGCCCTGCTAGAAGGGCAGCACTGCTTCAGCAGTATTTAGTCCCTCCTTGTCAGAATCCAGGCTCTAAGGCTACAGGAAGAAGTAGATTAAATAGAAGAATGGTGAAATAGAAAGATGGTAAAAGAAAAAAATAATTCTATTCCTACAAATACCAATGAAACCAGTTATATATATTAACATATATAAGTATGCATGATATCTAAGGTGCAGTATAACACCCCTGATCAGCTCAACAGGGCCAGTGCACAGTCTTAACACACTTTTGAATGTCAATTTATTCTCAGACAGTTTAATTAAGTTGATTTCAATGCTGAATTTTAATTCAAATCTTCAGTCTTGAGTCAATCCTTAAATCCAGCAGAATATCAGGTATCAGAAGTGGGAACAGGCTGAGAGAGAATTGGGCCTCCAGTCTGAAGTGTGAGTCTCCATAAACAGGTTGTTACTACACACCCAGCTTTGCCTCCCAACATCACTTACGACTATTGCTCAGGACTTTCTCCAGATGGTAAAGAAAAAATGTGCTAAGAACTGCAGCTCCTGCTAAACAGATTTCAATGAACAAGAAACTGTCCTCCAGGAAATAAAAGCCTTGAGCTACCCTAAATCACTACTGACTTAAGAGCATATTGCTCCTTGTCTCTGTTCAATTGTTAAGTCTCTGAGGTCTTAAAAGTAAATCACATATTATTATATTGTTGTAGGAAGGACATAATTTGGTATGTAGAGAGATGTCGTGCTGCAGTTTTAATCTGAATGACTTCATATGCAAGTTGTGAGGAGGAATAAATATTGACCCTTCATTTTCACCTGATCTTGATGGGAGTTACACATATGAAAAGACAGCAGGACTTGACAAAACACTGCAGAACTGGACATAAGAGAAGAAAAACTTTGTTGTCCTGATAAGTATTTATCTGGCACAGAAAAGGGATGGTCTGTTAAACAGAGCAGAAACAAGAGAGGATCTGAACATTAGTTTGTAGAACTCTTTGCAGAACAGAAAGCTGATTTTTCTGGCTCATCCCAGGCACTAGATTGGATGGGTATTTTACCAATCCTGTTGCAGGCAAGAGTGTACAAACATAAAAATGACTCACAATGTCCAAGGAAAAGAAGTAACTCCTTAAAACCCACTAGCTCAATCTCTCCTCCTCAGTAGTAGCAGTGGAAAATATTTCTAGGGAGAAAAATTAGCTGGTCTTAATAAACAAGTGTATGGGAATAAGTTAACCTTCCACAGCATGTGTTCCTTTGCTAGAGGTTACTGTGTTGACTAGTTAGGTATTTAAGCTGTTCCCAAGTGCCATGCCACATGCAGTTAAAGTATCTTCTGTCTCTAAAATGAACTTTTTATAGAAGTCTAAATATGGTAAAATAAGGGGAGATGACTGTAACATTAAACATTCTCCCACATGACCCTTCAGGATCACCCTTTTGGTCTTTGTTTTAAAGTCCAAGGAGAGTTTTCAATATTAAAAAAAAACAAAACCAAGGACCAAAACAAAACAACAAACAAACAAAAAACAAACAAAAAAACTCTAGTAAACTTTTCTTTGATTCTCCATTAGGGTCTTTTTTTGTTTTGTTTTGCTTTTTTATAGACAGTATTCTAAAGATTTGAAAACTGTAGATTAAATTCTGGATGCCTAACCTGATTCATAAAAAGGATCTAATTTAAAGAGCACACTTGTGTCAGACTTTTCACCAGATAACATAAGTCATTTTTGACTTATTGACTGAGTGACTGGTAAATTCTCCTGTCACAGAATTTCAAGTGAAAACTACTGAAGAAAATAGTGCTCTGCCTTTCCACATTTTGAACTCCAATACTTGTCTAACAGGTCATTTGTTATTCAGACTTTTATAGAAGCAACTCTGTTTCAGCCATAATATTTTGCCTGATTGTTTGTGACATTCATTTCTAGAATTCAGAATAGCATGATGCACCTAATATTCTCTGTTTGTACTCGACTCTATTATAAAATTCAGGCTGTCTGCTTATGACAGACACTCATTAGGGAGGGGTTTATGATTTAGCATTGCAATTACAGTCTCTGGGGGAGCTTCCCAGGAAACACAACCTGGTTAAAAAATTATGGTTCGGCAGGAGTATGAGAGCAGCAGTGTCTGTAGCTGAAATGCCTCAAAGTGTCTGAGTGCCATTTGTTCCAGAACAGCAAAGTTAACCAGGAAAATTACCATTATCCAGTTGAATTGCAAAAATACCTTTGGAAAAAAAAATATGCTTGAAAAAAACATATTAAACATATAATAAACATATTAAAAATATAACTTATAGGGGACAACAGGGAGTAAGGGACAGACAGAAAAAAAAACTGTAAAAATCTGTCCAGTTTGGTCCTGCCAAAAGTGTTTGCATGGCATCACCACCCTGTCCAAACCTGGCTGAGCATCTCCCTGGGGTGCCTTGAGGAACTTGTCCCTGGATGAGACAGAATAACAGGGGGAGGGAACAGGAACCCTTTGGGTGTGCACCTGTGACCTGGAGGGGATTTCTTCCTCACATCTACACTGGGGCTTGCAGTGAGCATCATGGACACGTGCACAGCTGGAACATCTGCAGCTCCCACAGTAGGGGGCTGCAAGTAAGGGCTGTGAATCCTAGAGAGGGTTTGTGTGCCCAAAACCCACACAATTTGTGAGGGATGTGAGTGTGTAAATATTAGCCTGTGTGTATTTGAGTAAAATTTATATAAAATGCTTTGAGATTAAAGGAGCGTTTAGAAATTTGTATCCGGATATTTAAGTTTTGACAGTGTCCAGTATTGCAATTTATCTGTTGCATTGTCAGTACTGGTCTTGAATGTACAGTTCACTGAAGATTTCTTGGGTTTGTGCTATTAATAAATAAATAAGCTGCTTTGCTCCCTGTTTGGTTGGAACCACTTGAACTGGAAGTTTCCCTTTTGACACAATCTTGTTACTTTTTAAATAGCAGCTTGAAAATATAGGAACATTATATAGAATTATAATAATCTTTAGACATTAGATAAAGGTATTGTTTAAATGCTAAAATGGTTACAAGCACATTTTGGAGTCTTTAAAGTTATTAAAAAACAGAATACAATGTTGAAGATACCTCAATGAACTGAAGGCAAAACCCACATCAGTGTTATTAAGCCAGAGCTAAAAATGTCCTGGTGTTATTTGAACCAAAAAGTCATTCCAAGCTTTCTCCTCCTGGGAACTGATCCCCATCACTTTCTATCTGACTGCTGTTCTGATAAGAGCATGCAAGTAATAGCTGAGGAATAACAGGCTCTAAACATTTACATACTTTATCAAGGGTGCTGATCACAGTGACACGCTCCTTAACCAAACAATAAAAGAGAGGAAGAAAAAGGCCTTCTATTTTCTGATCTCTTTTGCATATTGTCATTCTTGCTTTAACTCATTTGTCCATAAAAATTTCTCTGTGATAGAGAATGTCAGATGATGATAATGAATAAGTACAAACCACTGACTAAATGACAAATTGTGTGCACTCAGCAAACCAAGCTGCTTTTAATTTTTTTCTTTGGCCAATTATTTCAGTGTACTGTAAGAAAGAAAATCAGATATGAGGCCATACAGCCATGATTTTTCCCATTAAATATATAAATGGATTATTATCATATGTCATAAACCTCACATCATCTTCAGCACAAATACAAACTTGGAACTGCAGAGGACTTCATAGATTAATGAGTTCAGTTTCTGCTTTTACAAGCAATTATGTTGCACATCCCATTTCAAAACCTGATCAAAGTTTAAAATTAATTAGAGGTTTTTACCCCTCTTTATTGGACACTTTTCCAGATAGTTGTTCTCAGAAACCTTCTTTTAATTTCCAACATTTTGTTTTTTTAGGTTCCGGTTTAATTCCATTTATTCTTGCACCAAATAGACTTTTGCCTCTTGGATGTTTATTATCATTGATGCATTTACAGAAAGCATGTATAATCCCTACTTGGCCTTCAATTTGCAAGGTTAACAAGCCAAGATGTTTCAGTCTCCTTTCATAATAGAAGTTCTTAATATTGTAGTCATTCCTCTGTACTCTGAACTTAATCTAGTCTGAGTTTTGCTTCTGTGGGATGCAGAGATTATCTCACTTGGGATGTTCAAGGATGTTCTTTGCCTTTCTCTGGTGGCTACATCGTATTGGCCTGTGATCAGTCACTTCTACAAGGTCTGACCCTCTGTCATTGCCACCTGAAGAAATCTCAGTTTAGGGGAAAATTGTTATATTTTAAAACTGCATGACTTTGTATTTTGTATTTTTGAATTTCATCTCATCCTTGTTTTTCTGGTACTCAGGGCCATCTTTTATCTTTTCCTTTCAATATTGTATAAAAATATTCTTCTGTATTAATGACTCCAAAAATCACAATGTGAGTATTTTTTAGCAATATCTCACTCACTTCTTTACTGTGGGAACTAATGAAATCTTTAAATGCCAGTGATAACTCCTTTTTACTCAATATTTTTCCTATTTACTGTGATTTAAACATATACCCTCCATCTTACTATTCCTGACTTTCTAGTATAACTTCTTTTTCTTTTCATCCCCATGTCAAATACTTTGCTGAAATGTCTATGTATTAGAGCCACCATCTTTTCATTCAACTATGAAATCTCTTTCTACAGATTGTGTCATGATCTATTTTTGCTAACCTAGATTTGTACTTGACTTTATATTACACTTACCATCCTTTCTGTGTTTTTTTAAAGAAAGAATTCTAAATCCTTTGATAGAGTTGATATTAGATTAACAAGCTTGCAGTGGGTTAGATCACTTTCCCCTCCTGTGTTCTTAAGTATAGGTGTTAATTTCCTATTCTTAAATAAGGTGTCACATTTACCTTGCTAAATTTAATCTAAATGCTTGCTCCCAGACCTGTAATTTCATGTCCCAGCTCTTTCAGAAATGGGGTTAGAAATTATCCAGTCCCCCCACACTTGAACACATTTTGCCTTGTTAGTTTTGCTTCTCTCTTGACTCTACTTATTTCCTCATTTTCTTACCTTTTTTTTTTCTTTTTTGAGGAGCAAGACCTTTGCCATTTCTTTTAGTAGTTTTACAAGTCTATCTGAACTTCCCTTTGGAAACATTTTTTTCTACACTCTAGGTGACATGTCTTCTGGAACAGTAATTTTATCACATCCTTTTTATACAAAAATTTATAATTTCTTGGATTTCTTTATTTAAGCTGTAGGCTCATGTATTTCCTGCTTTAATATGGGATGTTTTTGTCACTGAATTTCTAAAATTCCAAATCTCTATTGTGTTTTAGCTCCTGAGCCCTTGATTCCAACTAATTCTGCCAGTTTCCTCAAAAATTTATTCTTTAATATCTTACATTTTAGATATGGACCTATTTTTGAATATGCTTACATCGAGTGCAAATGAAATCAATTTGCTTAGATTAAATAATTTGTGTCTTCTATCAGAATTGTATGCAGTGGTTTTTTCCCATATCATAGTCAATTAAAAAAAAAAATGTTAAGGGCTATTTGGAGAAAGATAATCTGCTAATTTTCACATTGAGTAATGATCAGCATCATTTGATCCAGTTCATTTCTGCAGACAGAAGTGTCATAAAATAACACACTTGTACATATTTAAAATAATGGTTTTACTGAAATACCACTTAGGGGCAAAACATGTGAACTGGAGGAAAAGATTTTAGATACCATGTCTGTCACAAGTCTGGCAAGCTCAGATTGTGGAAGATTATTTTTTGTACATCTGCACCTGTGAATAAAATAATTTCTACTTTACCAGTTCTGTTAGAGTTCTTTCTTTCAATCTGCATCTGACCTCAAGAAAATAAGATAATGAAAATCTCTTTCCATCCTTCTCTGAGATGACTTCTCCTAAGAATATGCTCTAAATAGAGCCCATGTCCTGTGAAAGAAACTGAGGGAAATGGAATTGTTTATTCTGGACAAAAGGAGGCTCAGAAGAGACCCTCTGCACTCCCTGAAAGGAATCCTGAGCCAGCTGGGGGTCAGTCCTTTTTACCAGGTAATGAGATAGGACAAGAGAACACAGATTCAACTTGCATCAGGGGAGGTTTAGGTTTGATATTAGGAAAAATTTCTTGACTGAAAGCGTGGTCAGGAATGGGAAACAGACTTCCCAGGGAAGTATTGGATCCACCTCTTCTGGAAGCATTGAAACTGCATGCAGATTTTACACTTAGAGATATGGTTTAGTGGTGAAAATAATGGTTGAATCCTATGCTCTTAGAGGTCCTTTCCAACCTTAAAAATTCGATGATTTTTTTACTTTCCAGATGTGTTTGGCATTCCTGCTTCAACCTCCTGAATCTGGTTACACAAACACCTTGATCACTCCTCACCTGAATGACTGCAGCTTAAAGGCCATTGGGGTGACCATTCCACCCTTAAAATACAAGGGGAATTGAGTTTGATCTAAATCCATTTCTCAAGCAGATACACATGATTTATCATGCAAAAGTGGTTCCTTGGAAGAAATTTAAACATAAAGAAGTGGGGCTTGACAAATTATAAGCATGATGTAGCAAAGTCCTGAGCTCCTTGATCAGGAGACTTGTAAAGATGAATTTATTATAATCATTGCCTTCATTAACCTTCATGTTTTTATTTTGCTGTGAAATTAATGATAGATACATTATAGCATCCAACAAAACACCCAAAATAGCAAGGGTCTCCCTGATGAGAAAATAATTACATGAGCATTCCTATAAAAACCCAAAATAATTCCATTGCAGAAAAGCACTTCTATGTTTACACTCCAGTGCAATCAAGAAGCAATACAGTCATGCCATCACTCCTACTGAATGTCTCAGCAAAACAGAAAAGAACTTACATCATTACCAGACATCAACCTTATATCTCCTTGCCTCCAAGAGAAGCTTTTTAAACATTACTTTTGTCCAATTTCTGCAGGTATTTACCAGTTTAGAAAGATCTATTCATGGAAAGAAAAAATATGTTTTTTGTTGTGGGAATATGTTAGGTCTCAGAGTCAGGAAACAGATACAATAACCACCTAAGAATCAGTAAGAAAACGTTCATGGAAGATATTACTCAGATATCCACGAAGAAATTTGTACATTTTTATGAAACATGCAAGAATAGGAATTAGTGGACAGTTTTGGACTCAATGTAACAGATCCTGAATTTCTACTTTTAAATAAATGTCAGACTAATGTGTATTAAATAAGCCTAGGCAGGGAAATTATTTATCTTTTTTTTTTAATGCCTGTTTCAAATTCAAAATAAGAAATGTTTCTTTTACCATGTCCCTTCATGTTTGCTTTATACAATTATTCACTTGAACACGTCTGTTAAGTAGAACATAAACTGTAACACTAAGTTACATTTTTCCATAGTCATGGAAATGACTAAACTTATAAGTGAAAGCATTTTCTCTAGAAATCGACTGACAAAAGCTACATTTAATTTCAAGATACAGAAACAGACACTGTGACCTCTGTGTACAATCAGAGTAACGAGGACTTTGTATGGCCACAATAAACTTAAATAAGATGAAAAATCAACACTGCAATCCTTTAGAGAAATTACTATAGAGTGCAGCTTTAAAACACACATTTTGCTTTTACCTAAGCACAAATATTTCTGCTTAGACTTAAGATTCATTGGTCAGGATTTAGACATATAAACTTGCTCATAAATTCCCTGGCTTTCTTCCCTCTTTCTCAAATAATCTTTCTCTCCTGTATTTCTGTCAATGTTTTAGCACTTTTATGCACCATGTTTAGTTCTTTCAAGTTCCTCTGGATGGGATCCCTTCTCTCTAGCACAATGGCCACACACACAGCTGGGTGCTATCAGTAGATTTGCTGAGGGTGCAGTCAGTCCCATTGTCCATGATGCTGAAAATGCTGTTAAACAATGCAGGTCTTAGTACTGACCCCTGAGGAATGGCATTCAATTCATTCAAGTGCATTGTATAAATTACCACAGCAAAAATATCCAAAATTAGACTCTAAAAGATAAAATGTATGTTGAATGGATTTAGAAAATGCATTGAAATGTATCTGAATCTTCTATTTCATAATATCTGACCACACAGTGAGTCGGGAGGTCTTTTTAAGCTCATTGGACCCTTCATCTGGGTTCTTGCTGCAGTCTCAAAAGTTTTTTCCTGCAGGTTTTCAAAACAAAAGCACATTCAAGTCTGCAGTAATCTCATCCCTGTGGAAGTCAGTGGAGCTGAAACATAGCCTTCAGGATAAGCACTTAGTCAAATATTCTTCCAAATACTCTTTTCTTTATGGATAAAAGTAGGTGTATATCTCAGGGTTACATGCATGGTTAAGTGCACCTTGGAGTATTTATGTAGTTGCAGTCCAGGAATTGGTCTTCACTGATTTAATCTTTAGATTTTTCCTCAAGATTCTTCCTCCTTGGATCAATCACACAGGCTGTTTCCATTTCTTCTGAATTAAGAGATAGTCCTATGGAGTGTCACCTGGTGGGGAATCCCAGGGTGAGAAAAGACTGCCCATTGACTGGCACTGCAGCCACAGAATGAGGTTATTATTGTGGTTCCTAGAAGTCATAAAAAACCAAGATGAAGAGGCAGTATTGACCTTGTCCATCATATTTTCAAAAATATTTTCAATCTTCTTCTTCCTGATTTTCTGCTGTTTCACTCTTTGTATATACATATATATACACATACGTGTGCAAGGCAGTGTATTAGTGGTGATGACAATATGAGGAGAAGGTTGGGTGTAATCCTGAAAATTCTGAATACAAGTTTCATGTGCTGGTATCTATTCTTATAGAACTAATTGCTACTGATAATTGTAATCTAATTCTACAGCATTGCATCTACCTGGATATCTTCAGGAGGCAAAATGTAATACTTGGAAGCCCCTCTCCAATATAGCTTTGAAGGTTAAAGTAGGAAGTTAACACAAATACTGGAAAAGAATTTTGATATGAGAAGATGCCCAAAGAAGTTAGAAGTATTCATTTTTACAGAACAGGGTACAAGACCTACCTATTGAAGGCATAAAAGCCATGCAGTGATGCTCTGATGGAGGGTCCTTACAATATTTTCTGATCATCTCAGAAAGCAAAACAGGGACAAAAGTCTGGTGAGATTGAGCACATTTAAAATTGATAAAGCAGGTGTTTGAAGTAATGCAGTTAGCTGGGGAACTCAGGAGAGGCTTGGTGTCTCCTTCCCTGGAGATATTCAAATCCTGAACAATGTGCTCTTGGGCAGGCCATGCTTGAGGAGGGACTACACAACTTCCAGTGGTCCCTTCCAGCCTCAACCATTCCCTGATACTGTGGTTCTGTGAAATCAGTCACCCATTTCAAAGAAAATAATTCTATAGAATTGCAACAAGTTTAGATGCTTATAAACCCAGAGAAATTTATGCTACCCCAAAAAAAAAACAACCAAGAAGCAGCTTATGTAAGGTGGCACATTAGAAATTGTAAGACAGAAGTCAGCTACTTGATATTTGGATTTAAGATATAACATCCTCCAAGGACATAATTCCATCAAAGTTCTCTTCTGGTAACTCCATATGTTTTTTCTCTAATTGTTTCCAGCAGGAATAGTTTAAGCACATCTGAATTCATGGAGAGATTATCCATTGATTAGTTTGGCCAAAATTGGGTCCTGGATCATAGTGCCAGAACCTGTTTAGAATCTCACATTTTCATTTATTGCATTACACCTATAGTTTTTTTGTTTGTTTTTTTTTTTCCCATATGCCTAATGATAGGAATTTACATAGAAAAATAATGTAATTTTAACAGAAAAGCAAATATTTTCCAGAAAGGCAGTTGAATGCTGAAAACACAATGAAAACCACCTCATCTGGAGCTCATTTTGTATGATCTGTTGTTCACAGAGAACAGGCATACATCATTTGGCGTTATTTTTACCCCAGAATTTAATGTCCTTTGTGCAAAATGTAGAAGTTAATTGGTAGCTAACTCACTTTGATAGTGTGTTTGCTGTGCTTGGGGGACATATTTCCCCCAATTGCCACATTTTAAATAGATTTTACCTTGCAGGGCTTACTTTAAGCTTATCACTACAACTTGGAAAAATTCGCTATCTTTTCTCCATGCAGATAAATGTTCCCAACATACTTAATAATGAGATTATCATGTGTATACATATGCAAAGGAAAAAAAAAGAGTAACAAAAAAACTCTCTACTGTAAGAATGTAGCAATTAATTTTTCACAAGTTGGACACAGGCATATAAATTTTCAAAACGTATGAGGTGGTTTTGTAAGGAAAAGTTGAAGGAGTAACTCTGTATATTCAAAGCATTCATTTGTGTCAGAAATGTCAAATTACTGTATGACAATTCCTGTTCTTACATTTTGCTATGCATTAGTGGTAGGAAGCTGCTGAACATTCAGTATTTGGAGCTTTATCAGGAAAGAAGATTACTCAGTTCTCTCACTTGATCCGTCAAAACACTTTCATGCACACCAAACTCTGCCTGGGTTTTATTGACAAAAAAACCTATCTGGGATTCAGCAGCAGAGGTTACTGGTCATTTATTAGATTTGGACTCTAGAGAGAAACTCCAGATAAAAAAATTGAGAGAGAACAGTTGAATATTCCTCCAGGAAATATTGTTTTTCAGCCTCTAGATTCAGATGAGAGTATACTGTTAATTAATAATTTACAGAAACATTATAACATCTAAACTATTAGAGATGACAATTACATGGAAATTTTGGGTTTTTTGTCAGATTATTTGGAGAAGTCATCAGAATGCAGCTCCTTGTGAAATGCACACTTCTCCATGAGAATTTTGTCCCTGAGATAAAATGCACTTTTCTGAAGTCATATTTCTGCTTCTCAGCTATAATGAAGATAACTGAAAGGCTAACATAAAGCCAAGATTTTGCAGCACAATATTCTTTTTCATTTTTCATTAAAATCAGGATCAATCTTTAGAAAAACACACAAAGCCCACCTTGGCATGTGCAATGCATTAAGACATATTAGAGGTGTTGCCCTGGAGAGTTCTGCATGTGTGAGTGAAAAACAGTTTAACAAGCCAAATATCTGAAACTGGGTGAATAGGTAAGAGACAAGGCTATAATTCATTTTGTCTTCACACCATGTTCTTTCCCCTATCTGTATAAAGAGGAAACCCTCTAGGGGTGTTCAAACTCTGAAAAAAAAAGAATTTCAAGTCCAAAAATATGATGATAATAATGTGAACATGTTGGCTTGAAATGACAAAAGCCTTAAGCTTTTAAAACTTTACAATGTTTAAAGTTTAAAGAATTTGCATGAAAGTGCCATTAGTTTACCATAACCATTATTGCTGCTAACAGCAGTTCAATCATATGTCTTAAATCTGGGATTTTGACAGCTCAGGGAAATTATCATTCTAAATAAGTAATGTGAGCAACTTGCTAAGTAATCCTGAAGAGCAGTCAATTCTCTTTTTTTTTGGAGGAGAATTCTCTGCTGGTGTCCATGCAGTTTCCCATCAGATGGCAAACATGCCTCCCAAATGATTTTTCCCCACCCTCCATGAGCCCCAAGTGTGTTTCTGAGCCAGTGCATCCCTTGATGTGAGAAATTACCTAAAAATGTTACATAAATATTACTTAGCAGGCTGGTCTGACTGCCTGGGTTTATATTCCCGCAGGGCTCCTACAGAAGTCCAGCAGATGTGTCTCCTGGCAGAAAATCAGCCAAGATAATGAGAAAAGACTTCAACTTCCATATGCTGGTATCAGCCTGGATTTAATGTCCTTATCCAAGTTCTTCCCTTCATCAAAACTTCTGTAGCACTCTGGCAGGTTTTCTCAGCCTCTTCAAGAGATATTCTCAGAAAGGCTGGTATTGTGTAGTTACTCTGCTGCCTTTGCTTTTTTGCACCCATCTCTACGGCCATGATGAGCTTAAATAGAAAATATATTCTTTGCTTCCTCTCACCTCTCATGTTTGAGTGTGACCAGTATCAGTGAATACAGTTGAATGTATATTTCTTGCCAATAAATGCAACCCTGGCTGACTTTAACAGAAGATCTGCATTTGTCTTAAAGGTGAATTAATTCTAAGTCTTTATCCTAAGTACCTCATTTGATGTTTATTAGAATAATCAGGTTCTAATATTTTTCCAGCCCTAAAGAAGAGCTTGAGTTTTGTGAGAAATACTAGCAGGAGATCTGTGTTCTTATTTTAGATTCATATGGGAAGGGGCTCAAATCTTCAAAGGCAGGTAGGTGGCAAGATTGAGAGGATACCAATAGTATACTGAGATGAGGGGAAGTCTTATTCAAGCCTGAATCTAGTTTTTTAATTTTTTTTCAATTTTGTCAATGTCTTCTGGTGTTCTAAAAGTCTCTGGTATTTCAAACCCCAAATTCCCACAAAATAGAGATGGAGTTTGGAGGAAAAAATAATTTATTCATGTTGCTATTGTCCTTTTTTAAAAGTTCTTTTCTTCATTATGAACAACTTCAGAAGCTGATAATTCCTTACTGGAGTAAGAATATAAGAACTCCGAGACTGGTTCAGACTAACAGTGTGGTGGAAGTCTTGGTCTTTACTGCCTGAATGCATAAAAACCCCATGAAAAGCATTCACAGAAAAATCTCTTGCTGAGACAGGCGCTAACTGTAGCAGAAACTGTTGCAACTGCATTGCAGAAAGTTCTGTACTCCTACCTTTCAATGTGGCCAACTGCTCTACTCTAACCTCTAACTCTTGGTCTACAAAAACCCTGCTACTTCTGCCTGGTGTGGATTAGATACAGACTTGGTTTGTTTTTTTCTCAAGGAAAGAGACCTTCCCTTAGCAAGGTCAGCAGAGAAACTTGCCATGTACAGCCTGAGCATTGGCACAACAGATCTCAGCTCTTTGTGCCACAACAGCTCTTCCCAGGAAACTCAAGGTGTCTCCAAACACATTTTAGGTATGAGGAAACAGACCTAGAAAGGGGAGATATGCCCAAAGTCACACAGTAAACCACGGGCAGAGGTGGGACTGAATCTTTTTTCTGAGCCCAAGCCAGGGCACTGCCCAGAGTTCAGGATACTTTCTGGAGTCAAGCTATGCCAGAACAAGGTCCTGCTTGGACATCAGGCTGTTATTACTTTCACAGTGCAAATGCTCACTGTGCCCTTTCAACAGGAGCTAAGTTCAAAGGAAATTGTGTTCTGCAGAATTGTTCATTCCTGACAACTAACAGCTACTACAACTAAACAAGGATCTTGAAGGTGAAGGAGTGGCTCAAAGGCATCTCAGTTCCAAAGTCTTCAGTCTCACTGTTAGCTGCTTGTCCCTCCTTTCCCACTCATATTTTTACAGCAATTCTTCCCCTTCTACTCTGTTCTCATGAGATCCCACCTGGAATGCTGCATTCAGATCTGGGTCCCCTTATCTAAGGACATGGAGCTGTTGGAGCCAGTCCAGAGGATGCCATGAAGTTGGTGAGGGGACTGGAGCACCTCCCCTGTGAAGAGAGGATGAGAAAGTTGGGGTTGTTCTGCCCAGAAAAGAGAAGGTTGTGTTGAGACCTCATAGCAACCTTCCAGTATTGGAAGGGGGCTACAGAGAAGATGGATTGGGAATCTTCTTCAGGAACTGTAGTGATAGGACATGGAGTATGGGCTCAGACTGAAAGAAGGGGAATTAGGCTGGATATATGGAAGAAGTTCTTTACTGTGAAGGTGGTGAGGCACTGGAATGGGTTTCTCAAGAGAATCCCATCCCTGGCAGTGCTGAAGGACAGAGCTTGGAGCAACCTGGTCTCATGGGAGGTTTCTTTGCCCATGACAGGAGGGGCTAGAACTGGATGATTTTTAATATCTCTTCCAATCCAATCCATTCTACGATGCTATAATTCTAAGTGGTTATTTTTGGATAAATGTTTAAAGTATTGTTTTTATACGTTTGCATGAAAAAAGTAATTTTAAATGTAGTATTGGGGACATACTCAGACTACAGTTTTTCTGGAGAATATTTTTCTTTTTCATGGAGGCAGGTTTTTTTTACCACTCGATGAGATGGAATTTAAGAAAATAGCTTAATAGTTCCCCTGACTCCTGCCACAAATTTCAGATAAGCCTTTATAGGGACAAATATTGAACTCCAAGAAAGATTGTAAAAATTGTAAAGAAAGAAAGAAACTCACATTTTTTTTATGCGATTTGATGGCTATATTTTGATTTCTTTAAAATTTATAGTATATATTGATGCCTTGACACATCAATTGTGATTTGGGAAAGTCTGAGGCTATTGTTTTCCCAGCAGTGACCAAGGGTTCCAAAGACACCCAGATGTTTTGTCTACATTAAGACTAAGCACGTGAGTTTCCAGAACTTTATAGACACTGGATTAAACTAGAGTTTAGCTCTCTATCGTGGACTCCTTCACTCCAAAGGCAGTTTCATATATCTTTTTTTTTCTTTCTTCCTTTTCTCCTTCTCCCATGTCAGCTTGCCTATCAAATCCTAGATGGTGCAAACGGGCAATGCACTTGCATTTAACTACTTTCTATAAAAGATAGAATAGAAATAAATCCAGATTCTCTCCCTTCAATTCACTTACACAGCCTTTTTCACTCTCCCTCTCTCTGAGAAAGAGCCCAACTGTTTGAAATTTAAATATACACAGTCAATTTTAATATAATGTTCTTTCTCTGCAAATGAGATTATACTCTTCATGTGTTCTAGGAATCTTTAGACAATTTTTTCTCATGTGCTTTCTTTGTCATCCTTCATTCTAACAATGCCAAAGCCCATAAACAACCAGTCTTCTTTATTTTAATAGCAATCATAATCACAATGCTGTATTACTTGAGGGACTAGAAACATCTATTTTTCTTATGCCTCTTCCAAAGTGCTCCCAACTATCAGATGATGAATAGTCACAAATATTAGACTGAAGTATATTTAAGTTCTGAATCTTTTTGTATGAAACATGAATAATAAAAGAGATTGACTGACAAAAATACTAAACCTTACAACCTTATCAAGCATTACCATAAAGAAGCAAAAATAGCACAAAAAGAAAATTATCCTTTGTTCACAGATCTTTAGGATTTTTGCTTTGAAAATGAAATTGTTGGAACAGGAGAACAGAGCAGATGTTGTATAAGCAAAGTCCTAAGAGGTGACTGATGTGATGTATTCCAGTATCTATCACTGAAAGAAGCTAAATACACTAATGATTTAAACAAGTGATTTTATGGTTTTATAAATGCACAGCTCTTTGTCATGAAAGCAGCCTCAACCCTTTTATCTTAAGGGTTGAACTAATCTTACTATGTGATTTAATTACTTTCAAAGGTTTTGTACCATTACATTTACATCTGCTGCATTTAGCTCTGAAGTAAACAGCAAGAACCAGACACCAGCTTCAGTTTACAAAGACAAGGTTCACAAATTCCTGTTTCAAGGGTTTTTTTCCTATTTGATACAAAAATAAATGCTCCATATAATTAAAAAAATATATCCTTCACAAGGCATCAAAAAACCAGAACAATTAAGCAACTGAAGTTTTGCTTTCCTCTAAGTCCTGATGATTGTAAGCCCTCTATAACTTCCTCTCAGAAATTCAACTGTATTTCAGAAGATACATTAATTTTTTGATATCCTTAAGCTCCCTTTGTTGAATTTTGTAGCCTTTGCATTGTCAGTGCTATAGCAGTATTTTCTCTAACTCTCCATTTGAACTATTGCATTCACGTATCATTTTGAAATTTATGACTTATTTAATAGAATTTTTATTTTTTATGATTTTTCTACTCCCACCTTTTAAAAAGATCTTAGTGAATATATTTAAGTTTTATATTAAAAAAAAAAAGTTAAAAAGCTACCTAGCTAAATGATTGCTTTCATTTTGACCACAGAGACCAATGAAACAAAAATTATTTTAATTCAATGCAAATTACAGTATTGCAATAATATCAACAAGGCAAAGCCAGCTTTATGATCTGCCTGTTTCACACACTTCTGATTACAAATGTAGAAATGCAACAATCTGTGATATTCTTTGTTTTGCTACATATCAGGGGAGCAGACTCAGATTAGAGTGTGTGGATGTAATAGCTCATATTAAAGGAGAAAAAGAGAGGGTAGAAGGAGAAAGGAAAGAAAAGAAAGAGCTGTGGCTGTATGTTAGGAGTAGGTTTTTCAAATTATGACTGAACTTTTGAGGGTGGAGTAGAATTCAATGTCACTATGACATTTTATACTTAATATGGATTTGGGTCTTCCAGATGGTGGATGGGAAATCTCATATTTATAGCAACTTTCAAGATTTTAGGCCATTTCAGACACAAGTTTGGCAATAACTCCTTGCAGATGGAGGCTGGTTAACCTAAAATGTAAGACATTTATTGCAAGGTTATGTCTAAATGAATTAAGGATCTCATCAATGGGGTTTAGGTGTAACAAGGGCTTCAGAATGAATCTCCAAAACATTTTGAAAGAGTGACCCAGCTATGAGGACACTGAGCAGTTTAACAAATTTTCCTGTGTCTTCTTGATGAAACTGTCAACTGATGAGGTACGTCAGAAATGTTCAACTTCAGACAATCTCTTATAATCTAAAAGCTGATGATCTCTTCAGCCCTAAGCTTTTCACCCATCTGTCTTCCTCTCACATTAGGGATGTCTGTATGCTGGTCAGATAGTGACATTCTCAGCCCGTTTAGTCCTGAGGCAAAGAGTTTCAGACCACTAGGAATTTATCAAATCCTGCTCCTCATAGGCTGCACTCGCTGAAGGTCAGTCTCAAGGCACAAGGGTAGGACAAATTAAATAAGCCTATGCTGACTAATTCCTCTAACAGCTGGTCTGAGGCTGAGGACAGCCTGTTGATTTACAACTTTTTCAGTCTAGCTTTTCACTGTAGCAGTAAGTGCACTCGGAGAAGATGGTTTTCAGCAGAGATTTTTCTAGAGGAGAATGTTTATTAGGAACATGAAATTTAATATTGGCTCAGAAATTAAGCATTGTCTCAACATTAATAATGATTGGCAGAAGTTAGGGAGAGGTCATTTGCCAGAATCTTGAGTGCTCTTGTTGTCATATTACTAAACAATGAAAGCAGATAAACAGATATGTGCAATGTCATATAATGACTCTGAAATACAGTTATCTCTATAGGAGGCCAAACCTTTATAAACCAAAGCAATAAGAATTCTGTTTTTAGGGAATATATTTAAGTTAAGAGACAGATGGGAAAATTTGTGAAGTCAGACAGACCTAGACATGATACAGTAGATTCAACACATCTATACACCATGCTCTTCATACATGGGTTTGAAGATGCTGAAGGTGGTCTGAAAGGTAGCAGCAGCTCCTACAGGTTTTGTGTGGCAGCCAAAGATCACAAACTAACAACCTTATTGCTGTCCCCATGACCAAGGAGTTGATATGGCAGAAAATTACCTCAGACTTCACTTAGTGGAGGACAAATAGTACCTTTATAACTGTCTCCTGTCTCCATAAACTAATTTCTCCAGATGAAATCTATTCAATTGGGAAAAAGACATGTGATGATGGAGACAATCACTTTGCAGTATTGCCTAACAAGCTAAATGTATTATTTTTTTTTTTTCTTCTGAGCTCATAAAGCAACTCATCTGTAAAATTTCAGTCCATTTCCCTAAACGTGATTCAGTATTTTACAGTAATAATGACTTTTTTAATTTATGAAGCGCCCCCTGCCAGCACACTGTAGGTGCCACATGGATTAACTCTAATCAGAACAACCAACAACAATTAAAACATCATTAAATATTCAATACACAAAAGCCCCCAAACCAAACAGAAAAGCATTATCATAAAAGTCATCTAAGTCTACAAACATTAAAAGTTAGTGTAAATCTGCCATCTATGTACATCTCTCTATTGCTTGCATTTCATAGCAAGCTACTAATAGAGCAAACATAAAACTCTGAAATTACTCTGTCTTGGTCTGACCACAGTGCATGCCAAAGGCTGTGAGCAAACTGAATAAATATGGAAGGGATTATTCTGTCCATTCATAGAATCTTTGAAGCTGGAAAAGACCTCCAAGATCATCAAATCCAACTTTCTCTCCTTTATCTCCCACACTGGGACATCCCCTCTACTTCAGTCATGAGATATCAGGAGCAGGAAGACTGGGGTCACCAGGACTGCAAACAGAAATTCTGTGAAGTCAAAGAAATCAACCAGTCTGGAACAGTTTTAGTCCATTTATGTTCTTACTGTGGCTTTCTGAGCAGGTTTTTTTGAGGACAGAGGAAAAAAAAGGGTTATTTGTTATCCACCTTCACTCCCTGTGGCAGTGGAGTACGATGCCTACAAGCACAGAGTACAGAATGGGCAATAATGAACACAGAGACAATACCTTGATTTGGAGCCTGTTTTGTGCTTTTAGTTTCACAATTAATTTTAATTGAAATGGCAGATTGGATCAACAGAGAACTTTTTAATTGAGCAAATGACAACAGTTAAAATTCTTAAGCACTTAGCATGCTCCTTTTCTTAGGATTCTCTGGAAGTTTAATTTAGAGTGTCTTTAGTCTTAGAAGAACTTGGAAATCAACAATGCCCTTGAAATCACACCCTTCACAGGAATTTAAGTCAGATCATTAGGGTATGGATGTAGCTGAAAAAGTAATTTTCAAAGAAAAAGACTTCTGTCTTTGTGCTGTGAATCCTTCAGCTATGAACTGGATATCATGGGAAAAATCTGCCTTTATAAATCACAGTGAAATTATGGAACTGGATTTCATAAGTGCCAAAGAACCTTTTTCAGCATTAAAGATAAAATAGATTCTTGTACTCAAGATATATCAAGAAGTTTTATTAATAAAATGCTGGCATCCAAGTCCTGCCCTGTGTAGTAATGCTGCACCTTGTCTTTAATCTTTATCAGCTGGCCCAGAGAATAATGGATTGTCATAAAACTTGTTGGGCAATTGGCAACCATTGCCAATAAAACTGAAATCAAAAGTAAATAATACACAAATATTCATCTGTTTTGTTTTGCTGCAGGACCTAGAATGAATGACATAAGAAGGGCTACAGAGTTATAAGAGACAGCAGTGTAGGAAGAAAACCCAAAAAAGCCCTCTGGAATGTGATGTTCATCTTGAGAAGCAGGACCATTTCAACATTATTTCAATACACAATTAGTTTCTGTGACTGCCTACATGCAGAACACTCCATGGTCTTGGTACCTGGGATATGCCACCCAAAGAGGCATTAGGTTAACAGGTAGAATAAGGCTTATTACACTATAAAATAGTTGATTTATCACTTGTTTGTTCCGTGTCAATATAATTAAAGCTGAAAAGTGATGATAGCTCTTGAACATCTGTCTTTAGCTTTCATATTCTTCACAGTCTGTTGATTGGGTTATGTTTTGTATTATTTCAGTGTCCACAACTGTCAAGTGAAATGGGAGAGAGCTCACATGAAGTGGTGAGCTGAAGTCAGAAGCAGCACTTCATTTGTTTTTTACATTAATAGACTATGACAGCTCCAGCTCTGAACAAATTGTTTTCAGTTGTTTGATGGGTCTCAGCTGCTCCAAACTGGAAGGTGACCAGATTTTCTTTTAGTTGAAAAGTAAGAACTATTGGTGTGGAGTTGAAGTCTTTTCACTTTTTCTTAACATATCATCAAAGTCCTTCAAATCTTTAACGGTTCTAAAGCGCCAAATCTCATGAGAAATTAGAGGATATATTGAAATATGATCCACACACAGAAGGCCAGTGACCTATAGACTTAAGTGTCACAACACATTTTCTCTTTAAAACTTTAAATAGCTTTGTTTTATAGGATTGCTGTTGATAAAGATCTCATTATCCTGTTTTTCAGGGGCCTGACACTGAAATATTCACCCATAGCTAAAAAAATAATTTTTGTTTGTAATTATTTGGTAGAAAAGTATCATGCCATCGTATAATGTTCTGCACATACCTCTTTATGAAAATTTTTAGTATCAATCATGTTTTTACTCATATTTTGGGTGTTTAAAACAAGGAATATTTCTCAGATTCTGCAGCAGAAATGTAGAAATTCCCAGAAAGCAATATTCAAAACAGAGAACTAAGGTCTGAAGAGAAGAATGGAATTCTTCCAGTATAATACCATCCTGTCTATTCTTGGAGATCAGTGTTCAAAGAACACCTAGATCCAGACTGTCCATGGGGTTGAGACACTATGTGACATTGTTATTAGAGGACTACTCTATAAAAGTTAGAAATCTTGAAAAGAGACTGAAACAGAGCATAACACTAAGGGATTTAAATTTTGTTAGAGAAAATCAAAACTATTTTTTTTATTACTTATACACAGAAAATCCTTCAGTAAGTTCTCTGGGTCTTTCATAAAAATAAAAATTACCTGGAAAATGAACAAAAAAAACACCCCCAAAAATCTAAAGTCTCTTTTATTAAAAAAAAAAAAAAAAAAGCGCTTTATTTTTAATATATTCTATTATAAGTATCCCCCACAAGGAGTTTGCATCAGTGGCTCTCAATAAGTAATAGGAAATTCATTGAGCTTAGGAAAAATATTGTTTCCTGGTAGCCCAAATAACCTAATTTCTGTGGTTGCCAGCCAAATTTATTTATTGAAATATGTATTACTCTAGAAGCTTAAAAATTAACCTCAAGGTAAAGTTATGTTAAAATAAAATTAACCATTTTTTTTTTCAGCTCATAATTATTTTTCCTTGAAGAGAAAAAATGTTTTGGTTGCTACTCTAGAGGAGCAACCTACTCTGGTTCTGAAGTACATGGGTTTTCAATCAAATTGGAGGAACTTGCAACTTCCACAATAATCTTTTACCTCCTTTTACCTCCAAAGGAATGCTCCTTTGGAACATCCAGCAACAATAGGAAACAGTGAAGGAAGATAAGAAAAAAAATCAATATTCAGCTGTATCCATGAGAATATATGTAATCCTTGACATATTTTTCTTTCATTCAAGCAGAGTTTTAAAATTTACATTTTGGAAGGAGAAAAGGACAGTAGCTCATTATCTACTGTAAATTACTGTTTTATTTGATTTTCTTAATTTTCTCCATAGCTTTATGAAACATGTAATACAAAAACACTAAAGAAGGAATAGATACTTTGTTGGTCTATTTTCCTGATATTTTATTGTTTTACAGATATGGGAATTCAGGTTTCCCTCTTAGACCATTGAGAACATAATTCACTTCAACTTCATTAGGGTTTATAACACCGCTGTTTAACAGCAGCCACTGAAATGTATATTTTATTTTCTCTAAGGGGAGTCCAAAACTGCAAAATGAATCCAAGATAGCTTTATCCTATTTCCTTTTCAGCATTTCCCTAAAACTACTCTTATCACAGGAAAATCCTTGGAATAAAGAAAAACAGACTGTGGAAAGAAATAAAAAACCAATCAACCAACCAACCAAACAAAAAACACTGTAAAGAAACAAAGTAAGTAAAAATTTGAAGGAAAATGGTTTTTATTTTGACATAGAAATAAGGACAGGTGTATTTTACAGTTATGGAAGTCACAGCTTATTTAAAAAATGTATGTATTTATATAGAAAAACAAAAAATAATCATTTAATAATGACTACCTAATGTCATTATAAATGTATAATCTAAGAAAATCTTAGATCTTCTGTTAGGACACAATATTGAAGGATAAAAAGCTTAAGCTGTGAGTGTTATATTGATAACTCCCAGTCTGTGCCAGATGACCCATTGCTAAACAAGGCTAATGTTTGGGCTGGTGAATCGTCTGAGTCCTGACCAGGACTGTTTATGGTCTTCACCTGGAAAATGAAAGTATTTTACTGCCAAGCTGGACATCCAAGATCATTTAGAGCACAACCTCTGCATCACAGTCCTTGTGGGACTATGGTAAGTGCACACATCTCAGAGAGGAAGCTGTGTATTTTGTATTTGTCTCATGCTTACAGATACTCCAAGCTGTCCTGGTGGCTGCATTATTTCCGATTTAAGATAATATCCAGATTATCCAAAGACAAGGGGTAAGGCCCCTCTGTGGTCCCCTGGATTTTTCAGTTGTCATAAAATTCCCAGAAAAGAGTTAATTGCAGAAGTGTACAGTCTCCAATCTTCCCATTTGTTTCTAGAGCTGAGAAAATAAAGACAGAAGGAAAAAAAAAAAAAAAAGCCGTTTACAACAAAACTTCTTTAGTCATTCTGGGTATGGTGTGCGAAGGAACATCAAAGTGTCCCACTTTGCTTCTAAGAGTCTCTAAAAAAGAAACCCACATGCCTTTTAAAATGTACCAAAGCATCTATAAAAGTGTAATTATATATTTGGGAAAGGAGGAAAGGGACTGATGTGTGGAATGGTAAACAGCACACACTTACAGCCAACTCTATAGATTTCAAATAACCGATCTTGTAGGAAATAATGAGCTATCTGCTAAGAAAGGGAAAAACAGAGGAACTGGTAATAAACAAACTCCAGCTCCCATGTGTGACCTAGTACAGTACAATATAGTTTAATTTTATTACTTGTCATTCATACTGAAAACAAATTTGCAATTTTCTGCAAATATAATGGGAATGTTCCCAGAATGCGTGAGTGCAGAAAAGAATGGGATATTTCTGTCAAATGAAACACTGCAGTGTTTCTCTCCAAAGAGAAAGCAGAATGACTTGATATTTTTGCTCAGGAGACATATTTGATTCACACACTTACAAATTATAAATACAGAAGGGACTGTTGTGATCATCTGGTCTATTTTCTATATAAACCAGGCCAAGGGACTTCTCTCAATGAATTCCTGCTCAGGTCAGCCTACATATAAAAAACTACTGTAAAACAGGGTAGTTGTTGCTTGCTGTCGGTATTGATGGAATAATCAGCTTCATTTGTAGCTAAGATACAGATCAAATATTAAGAAAATCCTTTTTACTGTAAAGACAGTTAAATAGTGGAACTGGTAAGCCAGTGATCCTTTTTGAATCTGCCACTGGAGGTTTTTAAGAACAGATAAGCATAGTGTGCATATAGAGGATGTTGTCTCATTGCCAGGGTTGGAAGAAAGGGATGAAAAGATTAAATGTCTCTTTAAACTCCTTCCAACTCTGCATTTCACTGGAAAAGAAACCTTTGTTCATCAATAGCTGTGGAACATTGCAGACTGAATTCACCCAAGTATGATTTGGAAAGAACCTTTGCAAATCTTTAGGGCTTTTGAGGAGATCTTCCTCCCTCCTTGATTTCACAAGCTGAAATGACATGATATTTCCATATTGAATTATTGCAGGATCTTGATCTATATCTGTCCATTGTTGTATACAATATCCACAACTGTGGGGGATTATAGGAATAGAGTAGGAAATCTAAAGCAGCATAATAATTTCCTATTCCTTTCCTAAGTAGGTATCAGTTAAGTGCTCAGTGAGTTAGCCCATGTTAACGTAGCTGAATTGGCCAGGTGGACTGCATAGGCAATCTGCAGAAAAGCACAGAAATTTCCATGCTGTGGATAGAAGCTACTAGTGTCCTTCATTCCTTTTAATCACCATTAAATCTAAATAAAAGATCACCACTGTTAATTTGCTTTACTTTTCTTGTATGCTATCACAATTTTTATTTAATCATTTATTGATAATTTGTTTTATTTTCAGTCTTTCTGGCATTATGCAACTATGGATTGTCCCAGTTTTTTTGGGGTTTTTTGGTTTTGTTTTTTTGGTTTTTTTTTGTGAAAGGAGCTCTCCTTTAAATTCTAAAATTTAAGTTCAGTCTTCTTATACAGCCCTATAGTCTTGGAAAACAAGGTCAGAGTAAACAGATGCACTGAGTTTAACTTTTCTGTGTCTCTTATGGGACTGTGAAATCAAAATTTATCCCTTATTCAACTTATGGTCAAATGAAAAAAGCATCAGTAAATTCCTTTTATTTTTCCCAGGTAAGGACCCCATCAAAACTAATTATTTTTGTTAATTACCATCTGTATCTTTCTCAGTTAAAGCATGCAGTTCTGAGATAATGTATACAGAACTCTAACATGTGAGGACAAACCTTTATTCGCAGAATGATTTTAACACTGTCATTATTATCTTTTAGTAATATATCTTAATTTTATTAATAAAAATATTTTAAAAAATATTTCATATTTAAATGGATCTATCAGTTCTCATATAAACTTTGTAATTGGTCAACTTTATCAATAGAGTTTTATCCAAGGGCTGAAACAGCTGTAAGTATAGTCTGTAATACTATACTCTTTTGCTCTGTCTTGCAGAATACAAGAGAGTAAGTGAGCCCAAAAAATGTTCTCTTCGGACCACAAAAATCAAAGCTGTATTAAATTAGTTTCCCCAGGCATTCTTAGGTCCTGATGAACAAGAGAACCCAGGATCATAATTACGATGAGTTCTATTTAAGTACTCTGCCATTTCCAGAATATGGAGCTCCAAATAAAGTGTTTAAATTCACTCTGAGTGAGAGGAAATCTTCGGGAACCTCTCTCCACTTGTATGTCCAGTCATTAAACTTCTCCTGGCACCTAAACCAATCATGCTGTCTCTGAGAAGTAGCAGAGATGAAGGACAAACAAGGCTTTAGACCTTATAAATGGCTTATGTGGGACTTATCTGGGACTTAAAAAGCTGAGTTCAGATGCCTGTTCATCCTCAGTTTAGGGGTTTTAACTTTGGCTTTAACAACTTTTACGTAACCTATCTGTGGGCTGCTCCGACTCAATACTTGTCATGAACCTGTCCCACTCTGTACTGAGCACTTGGACACCCTCTGAATGGAGAGAAATAAACAGCAAAAATTCAACTTGTCTGTATTTAAGGTATTGGTTAGCAATATGGGAAAGGTAAGTTCCCAAATTCTGTTTGGTGCACGTCTTATTATTTTCATAACATAAACCAGCATGAGCAGGGAAGATTTAGCAGACACAGCCTGCCACAGTGAATGGTCCAGTAATATTCCCAGGGGAAGGAATAGATGAGTATAGATGAGCCCAGTCCAGCTGAAAAGAGATTT
The DNA here is from genome assembly GCF_001522545.3 of Parus major. NCBI lineage: Eukaryota > Metazoa > Chordata > Aves > Passeriformes > Paridae > Parus > Parus major. Next base: position 104,777,921 of record NC_031770.1, read on the forward strand.
CTGAACCTGAAGGACAGTTTCCCACAGATTCAATGCATGCCATAATCACTGGGCAAACATCATTGCCTCTTTATTACATTGTAAAGGAATTTAAGTATATATTCCTACATTCCAGAAACAAAACAGACATAGGAGTTACAGAGTTATGATAATGGCATGACTTTAAGAAAGAGTTGGTACAAGTAGAAGAATACAGCCAGTACCTAAAAGCAGAAAGCAACTTTTCTGACTCTGCCAAGAACTTTTAATGTGTACAGAAGGGTAAGAAAAACTCCAGTATGTATCTCTAAACCTCACTGTATTTATACTGAGGATTCACTTTAACAATTGACAACACCTAGCTGAACTATTGTGTTAGAAAATATGTCAGCCAAGTCTGGAAATTCTATTAAATGCTGGGGTATGACTTGACCTTGCTCTTGCATTTCTTTATTTCTCTCTGCTTTCAGGAGTTTTTATCCATCTGCAGCCTGTGAACATCAACAAAATTCCCCAGATTCTCTACTTCTAGCTCTCTGCCACAGCCTTTTCTTCTCTATAAAACCCATAAATAGAGACAAATTTAGAAAGGGACACAATTAATTGCCGACAGCTTTCTGAAAGGCCTGCACTTAGCTTCTGATGGAGAACAGCTGTGGTGCACACTCTAATACATGCCACGGATGGGAGAGCATGGTTCCAGCTGGCTGAGGACAGCCACAAGGTCATTCATCAGTGAATATACGCTCTCTCAAGTGTCATGTGACAGACCCAAAATTGTCAAGAGTTTTGAGTGAATCTGCCTCTACCTTTTCCCTAAATAAACACTCCAAAGCCCCGAGGTTTTCATTTTCTGAAGCTGTGATGCAATAATTTTTGAAAGAGTGAAATTGCAGATCCATTTGGGAAAAAACAAAACAATAAAAAAAAAATAGTGTGCAGTCTAGGCTGATTGGAAGTGGTTTTTTTCCTCCAGTCTCCTTTTCCAGTACAAAAATATTTGCTGCATTTGTCATTTACAACAAATTTTGCAAAACACTGGTACACAAAGAAAATATCTGCTTTAGCTATGTGTCTGCATGGATGCAAACATGAATAGAAACACAGCCAGCAGGCTGAGGGAGGGATTTTCTCTCACCCTGCTCTGTTCTTGAGTTATCCCACTTGGAATTCTGTCTCCAGCTCCAGGTCCTCAGCACAAGAAGAATGTGGACCTGTTGGAGGGAGACCAGGAGGAGGGACATGAATGGTACCAGAGGGCTGGAGCACCTCTCCTGTGAAGAAAGGCTGAGAGAGCTGGGGCTGCTTAGCCTGAGGAACCTTATTTCAGACTTTCAGTATTTAAACAGAATTTATAAGAGATGCGAAGACTTTTTTCCAGGGTCTGTTGGAGAAAGGCAAGTGAGAAGGTCTAAAAAAAAAGAGGTAGATTTCGACTGGATATGTTTGTCATGGGGTAGCTTTTTTTCCGATGAGGATGGTGAAACACTGGACCTGGTTTCCCAGAAAGGTTGTGTATGACACACATGTTGAATTAGGCTGGTCTAGAGGAAAGTATCCCTGCCTCTACCAGAGGAGTTGCAACCAGATAATCTTTAAAGGTCCCTTTCAACCCAAACTGTTCTATGATGCAAAGTCACCGCTTGGGCAATCTTTATTTTGTTCCAAACCAAACAGAGAATCTCTGTTTTTGACATGAACACAAGGACATGGGCACTCATGCTCACTGGGTCCCAATTTTGGTCCATTGGAAATAAATTTAATCCCACATGGAATGAGAATTGGTCTTTCTCCTTGCTCCCCTCCTCACATGATATAAGTACAATGGATATGTAAGATACTCAGCAATATATTATTTCGTTAATTTTATAAATTTATATTATTATATATTACTTTTATTACTTGGTTAATTTAATAAAGGCAGGAAATCACTTTTCTCTGCTGAATCTATCTTTGCAGCTTTCACACACAGTTTCCATCTCTGCTGCTCAGGCAAAACCAACCAATGAAGCCAACCTTTCACACACAGTTTCCATCTCTCTGCTGCTCAGGCAAAACCAACCAATGTAGCCAACAAGTATCCTTCCTTTCTTTTTTTAATGTCATACTTGTAATAAAATATTGTCTGTACTGAGTTTTGAGCTAGATAATAATCAGGTCCTTTGTAACCTGAGTCACTATCATGACTCTTCTTCTTTAGGTATATGATACAGAATCATTTATTTGAAGTAATTGGAACCAAAGCTTGAGGGTTTTGTTCCTATAGCTGGTTACATCTTTTAACTCCTCTGAACTTCACTTTCTTCACTTATAAAACAAATCAAGCATTAAATGTTTAACCAGTCTTTATTTGTAATTTTTATTATTTTTTATTATATTCTGAATATTTTTATTGTACTGGTATATCACATATGGAATGAACCTAAACCTACTACTTTATCTTTAATTATGGTACATTTCTATTGTGATGACCAGTCATGCATATCATTAGCAAGTATGGCAAGGCTTTCAAATGAAGATGAGATTGATGACTTTTCACTTACTGATGTAAATGAATCACTGAGTGAAGCAACTTCAAGGAATGTATTGAAAAGCACAAGTCAAATCTCTGGCTCTGTACACACGCTGTCGCATTAAATAAAGTCATACTTCATTTGTGCAGTGGGTGAAGAAAGCTAATTAAAATGAGTAAAATTTCAGCTACAGCTTCTGGCATTGTTAATCAGTAAACAAAGTTGAAAACTTCAAATAGGGCTGGCTTCAGAGTCCAGTACACTTGTAAAAACAGATCTGAAACCAAAGCAGAAGGAAATAACAGCATTGAAAATAACATTGAAAGTGAACTTGAAAAGTTATTAAACCATCCCATAAATTACCATGCATTTCTTCCTCAAGAAATAGATCTGCTGTTGCTTCTTATTAAACTCCTTTACTAAACAACCATTTAGTCATGGAGTTACACTTCCTTGAACATTCTGGGGCAATGAGCTCTGCAGATAAGCACATGGAACCAGGAACTAAATTTTAGCAATTTCAATTCACATAAGCTTCATAAAACCTGTTAAACAATTTCTTTTGGGATGAATTAACTCTTCAGTTTTCCTTTCAGTTTTAGATTCATCTTTGTTCCTCAGTTTAAAAAATGCAGATGAATGTTTGAAAGTCCAGGGGTATTGTGTCATTTGGAAACAAATGTGATTTCTCTATGATTTATATAAATCTTGGCTCACAAAACTTGCTTAATGTAAATTTTTCAGGAACCTGTTCCATGCACTGGAAGGTACTTCTGGTACACACTGAAAGACTAATACAAACATGAGAGATTTAAACTGGTATACTGTCACAGCCTCTACTTGATTCTCTAAAGAACTCGCTTATAATAAATAAAAAAAATCCTGATTTTGGCAAATTCTAAAATATTTATTTGTTGTGCTATGGAAAAATAAAATTAGGCAAAATATTCAAACAATGTAATATTTGTTTTCTTTATTTTTCCTTCTGTTAAGATAGGAAATTTACTGTATGAAATACATTAAAATACCCCTATATATGTCAGTTTTCATAGATCCAAGAAAACAACCTAGACAATTTTGATATTGTAAAAAATAAATATTTTCACATATTCCATGCAATTTTTAATGTAATTTTCATGTTATGTTGAAATGTTCTAATTTTATTTAATGTAAATTTTGGGTGGATTAAAATTCTTTATTTTTGGAAATTCTGTGGGATTTAAATCTTAGCTTTTTTTCTCCATTTGAAATAGATTTAAGAATATTTCTGTGCCATTTTATGGAAAAAAAATGGGATCTTTCTATACAGATCAGTTTGAACCCTTTTTGACCCCTTTTTCTTCCTTTCTTTCCTTTTATTGGGGAAAACCTGCAGTCAGAAAAGGTAAAAAAAAAACTCAGGGAACATTTGATAGAAAAACATTTCTTTCTTTATATCAGAACAAAAATTTCATGGCATTTTCTCCACATAACTATTTCTGATGAAAACCTTTTCTGCAGACATCTGTCTTACAATAATTTCATTGCAATGACTTTTTTTACATAAAATGAGCTCTGAGTTTTCTGATGGACTGCGATGACTTAGAGAAATTGATTCCTGTGTCTGTCAAAAAAGAAGCCACTCACAGAGGTTGCAAACACTGATTTTGCTTTCTTTTTCCTATTGTTAAAACTAAATATTTTATCTATCTTAGTCATAGTCTTTTCAGACACACAGCTAACTAGAAATCTTGATCTGAGCTGCTGCTGTCTTGTTCAGGATCTTCACTTGGGCTTCCCACTGACTCACAGCACAACACTTTGGTATTGTCTTTCCCCCCATGATCGTTCCCACATGTTGGACCTGCTTGTATAGATCATTTTCCCTTCCACTTCTATCTGTCCTTTCCCCAATCCACTGTGCATTACCTTGAGTTATTTTATTGGCAGAGCAGAAAGCCTCCGATTTGGAAAGCCCCATGATGCAGTGAAGTCCTTAGTTCTGGCCTGGGTCCCAGTGGAACTCCATGAGCTTGAATCTTTCTCTCAACGGGGCCAAACCAGACAATAAGCAAAGTAAAAAGGAGGAAAATGTATAACTAATGTACTAAGATAAATGAAATTCAGCAATGTGTGGGGCCTACTGAGCAGCACAGTTGGCAATTACAGCTGTTCAGAGGATGAAAGAGAACATTTCACACCGGCACAAAAAACAACTCCGAATATCAGATCTTTTGTTTTTAAAGCAATACACCTCAGAAACTACACACTAGAAGAGTTTTCAGAAAAAGACTCTACTTCAGATGTTGCCTTTTCAGTGTAGAGTAATCATATAATTTTAAAACAGTTTTATTAATATTATCATTATTACATTTATTTTTCATTTGGTTTGATCACCTATTTCACTGTATTTACTCCAGTGGAGGCTCAATACATGAAGTCTACTGTCATTTCTTAAACCAGACATGTGGGTCAACAACTATGATTAAGCATTAATGAGCAGCTTGCTTTAGTTTCTGCACAGAGTAAAAACTTTTTATGTCTGGGAAAAAAAATCCTTAAATAGTTTATAACAAAAAGTGTGAAATTATGTTGGTTCTCATGGTCAAATCAGAAACCCATTTATATATATAGACACCAGAATGTCTCACCTCTCAGTATTTTTACTACCACTGTAACTGTGAAATCAGAGAATAGAGAGTCTATTAGATGCATATTTACACTGTGGTAGATTTCAAATATTAAGGTTGGTAGGTTTTGTTTTTGTTTTTTTAACTAAACTTAACAAATATTTGTTAAGGAAATAGTTAAGAGTATGAAAAAATAAATGTCTGATACTAGACAGAAAACTCACATTCCTCCATATCCATGTAATATGTCCTTTGTCAGACAGTATGAACACAAACATGAACACTTTTTAAAGCTGTACATGTGATAAATGTAAACATACTGAAAATAAATCTCTGAGACTAGTTGATAATGAATATCTTGAGAATTCCGGCTTCAAACTTAAACCAAATATCTCCTATATATAAATAAATCTCCTACTGATAGTTTCAATTCACATGTTGAGATTTTCTCAATCGCTTCTTGTCCCTAGAAGCAGGAATATCAGAGGTTAGGTAAAAGAGGAATCTATTACAATAAAAGAAGCTGCTTTATTAGCATATATCTGAAATTTGGGAGCCAGAGTTGTCCAAAAGTATTTGACTAATGACAGAACATTTGTGAAGAAATATCTGAAGACTAAAACTTTCTTGTATTTCAGGAGAAAACAATATTTATCTGTGATCTCATACCAGGTAAGATGATATGTATTATTTATACATTATCCCTCTTTATTACAAGTTTCAGTAGTCTTGTCAGAGCTTAAAACTACGATTTTGTGACTTGAGAGTACATAAATAAATCAAAGTCAACAATCAAAACAAATCTTTCACAGATACTGCCTTGGCTAAAAAAAGAGCCTTCAAATATCTTGTCAAAATATCTATAGACCTGTGAACTACTGTGAGCAGTCAAAAATGCAGCAGCTTGTCCCTTCTTTCCTTTCCACTCAAAACCCAGTGGCTGTTTGTGTGGAGGGGCACTTTGAATACCCAGAGTCTTGGGGGTTGTGTCCAGATAAGCCTGGTTTCACTTCCTTTAATGTCACATATATCCTTTTAGCTTCATGGGGCTATAATTCCCTAAATTTGGTGTTCTGTTGGTCACAAGTGCTTTAGCCAAACAATAAAAAAGGACAAAAATTGTGAAGTACATTTCAGAGCCCAGCTGGGACACAGGCCTCCTGAGAGAGCTGGTGAAGCCTTGCAGAGGTGAACTCAGAGATGTGGCCTAAAGAACCTAAAACTTGACTCTTCTCCTTCAGCCTTGGCCCTTTCCCCTGCCTGGATTTTAAGCTTCTCAGTCAAGGACTGTCATAACATGGGTATCTAAAGACCCACCTGAAATGAGAATTTTGTGAAAGAATGCAATGTAAATGAAAATTAATAAATTGTAACACAAATAGGTGCTATCACATGGACAACATCCTGCCAAATTTATACCTTTGGCATCCAGCTGTGATGTGGCCTTAGTGAAAGTCACTTTGTTTTAATATATGACATTGTTCAAATATTGCAGCTGATTCACCTTGGCAGGCATTTCACTGATGTCCACTGCCATGAAATTATCTGCAAAAACATCTCTGGGGACTGATCTGTCTCTCACTCTGTAATCTTTTCCTAAGTTCCCCCTATCAGAGGGCTTTTAATTTATTTAAATTATTTTCATACACTTCTGAGAGATGTGCAATTGAGACTTTGTTAGCCTTTTCCTAAGGATGATCAAACAATTAACAGGAGTAAGTTGTTTTGACAGCAACCATAAATAAGTGAGGCTGCTGCTAGTGCCAGAGAAAATCCTACCCCAAAACGCACAGAGCTCACCTCTGCATGAAGTGCAGTAAAGGACTGAAACACAGCTTTGTTTTGTTAGGTGTGACAAGCATCACAGTAAAAAACATCTGGAAACTGATGGCCTTCTATGTGCAGTAAAGTGAAAGGTATCAGAAAATCTGGATCTAGACCCTGAATCTCCTGCCAGTCTTTGACAAGGCATTTAATCTTTTTGGCCAAGAATCAAGAAATTATCTGGGCTTTTAGCTTCTATTTAGAGCCCTAAATTCCTATTGATTTCCTATGACTACTCTAAAACAAGTAAAAACAAAGGTGTATGCACAGCACAGCTGAGTCAAAGGTTGCTCTTGGTTGTTTTCCTTATGTAGCTATATATATATATATATATATATATATACACATACATATATATGTATATTTATATATTTACATTTATGAAATTTTAAGGAAAGAAAAGAAATAATTTTTGTCATTATTAATGTGGTTGTGAGAGAAGTGGATATTTTGTTCAGATCAAAATAAACTGAGAATAATGATTCAATGAATAATTTTGGAAAAAGATAATTTTTTAAATAACAAAAGCCTCAGTGGTTGCATTTGTTACAATGGATTTAAAGAAAAATATCAAATATGTTGCATTTATTAGGAGTAACAGTCCAATGACAGCTATATACTGTCTTTCAAAATTTTCTCGTCTGTTTTCTTTGATCATTCTTGGAAGTTTATTGGTAAAAGTGTGTTAAGAATTTTCTTTCTCTTCAAGAAAAACAATCTGCAATGTAGTGTAATGTTTCTGAACTTTAATTTTTGCTCAAGTCTCCTTTGCATCACCTGCATCCCTTGTTGCAGAATTAGGAGAAGGTGAAATAGGAATAAATAAGCTAATTAGATCATTTTGCGTTATCTCCTGCATATAAAAAGTAATTACATTTCCTCTAGTTACCCTTGGATCCATTAACTTGTCTCTGTTAAGATTCATCTACCTGGAAAACATCTTGTGCTCTTTCTGAATACCATGGATAATTCATTTACTCTCTCAGGACATGGCTTCAGTGGTTAATCACAAGTTTCAACATTTTTGCCTAGCAAACTTTCCCTGGCATCAGGTTACCACCACATTTCTGCTATCACTTAAACACAGAGAAGGTTTTCATAATCCAAACACAAGATATCCCCACTTTTGTATATTAGGAACTCAAGAATCTGAGTTAAGTCATTAATTGAGAAACAGATGTTTATTTAGAAACTGAGCTTCTGAAAAATGCTTTTTCCAGCCCACAATTATATCTTATAACAATTCTTTCATCCCCTTCAGCTTTCATCAAAGGATGTAGTATTATTATGCTAACCATATTTAGACTCCTAATTTGCCTCTCAATTTGATTATTTTCCTGAGGTGCTGGTATTTGCAATATATATATATATATATATATATATATATATTCAGTGTCACTAGCTAGATGCAGGACCACCTCCCAGGTCCCTTAGGAAGGCAAAGAGACAAAAATGGAATCCAGGATTTTGTTCCATGGCTCGTGGCCCTTATTGGCTCCTTTACCCCTTCCATTTCTTTAATATCACCAACATATAATTTTACAATTCCAAACAAAAATTTAAAACAGTTGAAATGGATTTGTAATCAAACCATTCAGAGTTTAAGAAAGGAAAAATTATTTCGGCTTGTCCTGGACAACAGTGGAGACGAAAAATAAAACTCAGTCATGACATTTTCCAGTTTCTAACTTGTTATTTTCTTTATAAACAGACCAAAAGGAGAAGAAGAAGTATGAAGAATTTTCTAAAACACAGTTTTGAGTGCATCTGACATGAAATGTCTGAGCAGAATTTCTGTTCCAAACTATTTGGTAAGAGCTATACCAGGAGTGGTGATGGCGGTAATCTAAATATTTCAATGTAGTGAAAAAGATAATGAAAAAGAGTTATATCTGTGTGATCTAGAAGTTCCCCAGAGACCTTGCATGGCAGAAACCACACAAAACAGAAGTATAAATTTTCTGGACTTGGGAACGAGGAATTTCTACCTGACAACTCCTGCCTCACCATTGTGGCCCTTCTTTCATTCATTCTATTCACTCAAAAAGACCTTCAGCCAAAACTCATCCAAATGTGCATGAACCACTCAGAAATACTGAAATTTAATGAGGAATTTTAAGCTAATGCATTTCTATTAAAAAAATATGTGCCATTAATATGGAAATATGTCTTCAATCAGATGTCCCAGACAAAAGAAATCATGGACTTACACTCCTCTCTCTCATCACTGATCACTCCTGTTAATATTGTACCATAACAATACCTTCCTCAATTCAAATAAATATATTTACTCCTGTGGAGTTCAAATACATATAGTTACACCTGTGTTTTCAAATACACAGTGGTACAGTGCCATTGATTTTATGAGACCTAATTTTGTCACCTTTCATCTAGCTGAGTATTTGCTCTTAAAATTAACCCTTTCTTGAACCAAAATCTGCTTTCATTCCTATTTACTATTGCTATTTCATAAATATATTCTGCTGATAATCATATTTCTATAAGTAAAGCATAAATTATAAAAGAATTTATGCTGGCTGTCTTGGGAAGCAAGGAAGGTTTTGGCCTTCTAAAAGCTTGCTCAAATGGGTTTCTCATACACTGACTCACCATGAACATGCAGAAATCTGTCACAGACAAAGATACAGGCAAGTGTCATAAACTGAATTACTGTCCCCATGGCCAGGGGAGTACAGCACCTCTCTGAGAAAAGTTTGCACATGCCATGAGTCCTTCTCAATGAACTACCCACAAAAGACACTCCTTAAGTGTGACTCAGCCTACCAAAGAGTGATAAATGTTCAGACACTATTTCAAACATAATATGCAGCATTCTTTTGGGTAGAGCAAAAAGAACAATTTTTTTTTTTTTAAATTTAAAATTTCTAAAATTTTTTGTTTTAAATTTACCCAGCTTTGTTTAGCTAGTTAATCTAAATCACTGTGTCTTTTTTTGTTATTTTTTCATTTCCTATCTTCAGTAACTCATAACCAGAGAGGACAGAGAAAGTAGGTCACAGAATATTTCTGATGAAATATTTTGTTATTCTACACTTATTTCAAATGTTCCAAGCCTGGAATCATTAATAAAAACTTAGCATCTGTAATATGCTTTTTAAAGACATGAAGTCACAAGAGAGCTTAAAAGTGAATCCACTATTGCTTACTGAGCTCTACAAATCTCCAGGCCCTGCATTTGGTAATTATTTTAAAATACCCAGGAGAATTCATAGATTTGTCCAATTACAGCCAAAATACTAACATTGATAATCTGCTGTAAAATAGCACTTCCACCCTGGTTTCCCACAAAATGAAATGGAAAAAAAGTGCCTGTGTGTGAGTTAGAATTTTGGTGGAAGGACTGAAGTCACAAGAAGTGATTAGCCTCAGGCAGTGACTTACAAGTTGTAGCTCTTTCTCCTCAAGTACACGGAAATTCACATTGCTCTACAGATTTAGTTCAGTCACAACCAGGTCTGGGCAGACCCCATTTAACTGATCCAGGACACAAATATTCTGTGTCACTGCCCAGAAGCCACTGCCCTTGACCATTGGATATAGAGGCAAGTCAGGGCAATGCCGCTCCCCTCTGACACTTTATGAGCCTCCAGTACAGATGAAATGTAACAGATATCCTTAATTTAGGTTTATATGACACACTCTGACATGGCAAACCACAAAGCACAGCCACCTGACCTGTGTGAGAGTGGAGGAGCAGACAATGTAACACTGAGCTGGCCCAGTGATTTTTGTCAAACTGGACTTGAAAAATCAGGTGATACTGGAAATGCCAGAAACACCTCATAGCACATGTGCCTGAATGTTTTATCACCTGCTAGGAGTGGGACCTGCTTCAGACTTCATCTCTGTGTTTGCTATAACACATCACTGACCAGATACGGGTGCCTGGCTTCTGTTTGAACTTGTTTTCCAGCTAACAACCTCAAGAAACCTTAGAAATATTCCAGGCCAGAATAAGATACAATTCTTGGCATTAGGGCAAAGGTTAAAACATCCTTCAGTGCATTTAGCAAATACCTAACTACCTCTAATGATCTAGCTCCAATATTTATCTCTTTCTAAAATGGAAATAAAGGCCTTTCAACAAACATTTTAACTTTTTTTTAGATACTCATAACAGCTTAGTGCAAATATCAAAGAATAAATGTATAAATGTATAAATGTAATACTGGAAGTTTGCAAGAATGTTAATCCTTGTAACTGTCATTCATTATAGACAGGAAAAGAAATATACATATGCATGTGCTTGGAATAACTCTATAGTTCTATATGTATATGCATTACATATAAATGTACTGTAGTATGTATATACATTTTATATGTGTGCATGTATATATAGATCACATATATATTTTACATAAAACTAACAAAATAAAAATATTTATATATATATATATATATATATATATATTAAAATAAATTTTAAAGCAAAAAATCTTATTTTACTCTGCCAAGGTAAATAGACTGGTTTGCAGGACTGAAAGAATATCAATATAATTTAATTGGGGAGCCCCATCTGGCTGCATGGGTAGAACAAAGCTGTGCTAAAAATATGAAGATAATTAAAACCAAAATGAAACAAAAAATCCTAGACCAGAAAGACTACAAGAGTTCAAACAAATTGTGTTTTTAACAGCAAATGAAAAGAAGATCAATAATGGCTTCTGCAGCTTCTGGATAAGCATTTTCCATAAATTCAGGCACCTATTAAAATGTGCTTATACCTGATATTAAGTAGTTGGGCCTGTGAATAAAGGTCAATTTTTCCCCTGGAAAACTCATGGCTGCATCCTTGGGCCAGTACTTTTAAACTTAGAAGTGTGAAACAGTAACTGAACAGCTAGACATTTTCCAGATCATGTAAAAAATTAATCTTGCTGAGATGGATTGGAGCAATTATTCAAAATGTAATTGGCTTTTGAAATTCCCATTTATTGTGACTTTAACTATTCCCTTAATACCTTAAAAACTACTAACACTGTGCTCACAAAAATCATATAAACAATGAAAATGTAAAGAGCATCTATGCTCATTCATATGCTCAATAAATATAGCAAAATAATTTTGCTTGACATTCCCTGCTTTCTGAAAGGTGATCATTTATTCTAATCAAGACAGTTCATTTAAAGCTAAAGAGAAACCAACTCAAGTGTATTCTGAGAGACTTTTTATGTGACAGCAGGTAAAAGACCTAGATCCTGACCCCCAGGGTATTTAAGTGATTATTTCCCACTTCATTTAGATTGAAACAATATGAATATGGCATTTTTTTACTTCTTTAATGATCTGTGCTTCATTCTCCTTTCTGAAAAATAGCAGTTGAAAAATTCATTTCCAGGGAACATTAAGAGGACATCTGTGTTAAAATATGGGGGTCTGGCCTGGATTAGTAATTGTGTCTCTTTGTTTTGTACACCTGGGAAGGATTCAGTGATTTAGAGAAAATTTTCAGTTGTACTAGGTTTTTCATGGCCCTATTGTGAGTTAATAATCTCAATATCTGTCACCCAGGCACATCCCACTATGTTTAAACTTTTAGTATAATTTTTTAATTATTCATTGGGCAATGTACACATTTCTTACATGTTTATATCAGCAAAACAAGGGCCAGTATTTGAGATCAAGCACTGCTAGACGTTCCATTTTACAGTGCAATTGTTAGCTCACTTTGTAACTGAGCATACTTTTGAGCTGTATCAACCAAACCTGGGTAGTTTTGCCACAGCTCTTAGGACAAAGTGACTCAGGAATAATTCCTTGTGTGGAGTCTGTTTGAGGAGTCTCTGCTGGCTGTGTTAGAGTAATTTACTTACACGGACACAACTCAAAGGCATGCCACTTGATAAGACAAATAGCAGCATTATTTGTCATTTGACAATAGTGGCACTGTTGTCTTAGCAAGACAGTAGTGGCTGGCCCCTTTTATTTATCAGTTCAGACACAGCCATCATGTTTTCCAGCAGAACCTTTGGTTCCTGCTCCAGCATAGAAAGGCTAATAATCCATAACTGCTCTTCTTTTTATTTACAACAATCTCAAAATGTCACAAAGACATGAAGAACTGAAATACAGTAAGATTTTTGGTGCTGTTTGGATATACAGCAGTCAAAGATCACCAGACCTGAGTCACTAGGAACAGACTGAAATCACTGTCGTGTAACTATGTTTGAAACAGACTTCTGACTACTGCAGTTTTTGAGCTCCATTTCCATTTTGTCCATACAAGACTTCACAGAAATGCTGCTTTGCTGGCATTTCCACAGGCCAGCCTGACTTTCCACTCAGGCTCAGGAATTCAGTGCCAGCCCAGGTTAGCTGTGCATCTCCCCAGCTGCCTGCTCCAGCTTGTGCAGCTGACCCACGAGCACAGATTTGTCTGGTGATCCCCAGACTGCTCTAACCCTGGTGACCAGACCTGATCTGTTCACTCTTCTGGGGGACTGGGGGGTTGTATCTCATGTGACAGGGTTTATTCAATGCTTAGTTAATCTATTTGCCTTTTGGAATCATATATAATGGCTTTAAATTCCGCAATTAGCCTTTATTTAAACTACATTATTTTTATTTGGAAGTAGGCAGCAACATTCACTTTCAACCTTCTTCATTTTTTTTTTCTTGCCCAGCAGGATTTTTTATCAAGCAGATGTGATGAAAAAGCATGTTTTCATTACTATTTTCTCTTTTTAAAAAATCCTGGCAGGCCTAGATAAACTTGTCCTTTTGACACATGGCTCAGGGCATGTCTTTACTGCATTTTCACTCCTATCACATGCATCTTGCAAGTACTTACCACAGGCGTATTTTCAAAATAGTAAACTTTTCACACTTAGCCTCTTTTTAATACTCCTTAACAGCAAAGACCAGTGCTTACTGCTGCAAATCAAACATCTACAGCAAGAACTGACAGTGCAGGTGAAAGACAAGAGAGACAAAGGCACTTAGGGAGATAGAAACGTTTTATATCAAACCTGTACACCAATTGTGGTCTGCAGTTTATTGCACATGAAGGAGAGAATGTGCTGTGTTACTCCTCCCTTCTCCACCTCCAAATCTTAATGAGTCTACATGATACTTTGCTTATACTGTCTGGAGGAATTACCAACTCCTGGAAATACTTTGTGTGAAAAGGAAGCATGATTTAAACTCAAATACTGAAAGCTGAACATCGATTTCCATTTCTGCTGTAGGAAAATTTCCAAAAAACTAATTCTTCACAGCACCAGAGATACTGGTGGTATTTACAACAAAACCTCAGCCCTTTGCTGGTATCATAGTAGCTGTTTGAGACATCTAAAACCAGATGTGAAAGATTGTAAATGGGAATTCATAAGTGTATACACACAGAGCAACATCTGTAAAGCACAAGCCTGTTTAAGACTCCAGATTCATGTTGAATTTTTCATCCACCAGTGCCCCCAAGTCCTCCTTTTCCTCAGGGCTGCTCCCAGTCCCACAGATTTTTCTGATACAGGGGATTGTCCTGGTCCAGTTGGACAGACCTTGTCCTTGGCATTCCTGAACTTCACACATTCCAGGCAGGCACGTTCCTCAAGCCCAGCGAGACCCTCTGATGAAATCCCTTCTCTCAAGAAAATCAAATGCAGCACCCAGCTTTGCTAAGGGTTCCTCAGCCCCACTGGGTGACATTTGGGACTGCTTTGGATCCACTCCCAGGACTGCTGACAGCTGGACTGCCCCTTTGAATGGTTAATTTGTTATCAGTCTCTGAATCTGAGTGAAAAATTATGCTGGGTTAAAACTTTTAAGTATTTTGGAACAAATAAGATGTCCTAATTTTTTTTTTTTATCAAAACAAACAAACAAACAAACACCAACCAAAAAAAACCCAAAAACAAACCAGAAAACCAAGGGCCCACCATTCAAATTATTTAAGTAGGAAAATGATGCTATTGCTGTTTTATTTTAAATTGAAGATTAATTTTTAATTACTATATCCACAGTCTGTTTTCACATTTTTTAGTTTACAGCTGAGTTTTTCTAACCTTTTTTTTAATACCAGTTATCACTTTTCTGTCCCAGTTCATTTCTCTTGATCAGTTAGGAAGGTTTCAAAAAATGCCTTAAATATCAGAAAAAATCCAACATAATAAAAAGAAATATGAAATGCTGCAACTTTACTCTTCTGAAATTCTTTCTCTGCATAATTTTGGCTATACAGAAAGAAAAAAAAAGGGGGAAAGAATGGAGAAAAAGAGCTGTTGAATAAAAACTGGAGTTTATACAATGCATCTTATTCATTAAATGAAAATTGAAAATCATATTCATAAAAAATGAAAAATGAGACCTCAGTTACAGGTGGGGAAATTTTATGATTATTATAATTAAAAGAAAAATAATGGTTTTTAAGTTTCATAGTTCAATTTTTTTTGAATTAAAAAATTTCCAAATGCCTAAATCTAAAGATTTTTTTTTATCCTGTCCCACAGAAAGCAAATAAGCCAAAAAAATTAGACAGTATAAAATTTTCTTGTGACTGCTTGTTTCCAATCACTTCAATAAAACAACAGTTGAAGATAGAATTTAGTAAGTTTGACAATGCAATATTTTTAAGGGGAAGGAAATCCCTTCATCGCTTAGTCTAGATGTAGAGATAAAAAATTATGTCCTTGCTTTGTCCTTCATGTTATACTTACACTGAGATTATATTTTCTGGAAGAAAATTTCTCTAAATATGTCAGTTCTACAGCTGATGTTACAGTAAGCAATCTCTATCAGCTAGGATGGAAAATTACTGCTTGGTGGATTCACCCTTTTTTGATCAGTCCATATCAGCAATAGTGAAACTCAAAATTCCTGTTATTCAGAGATGTGCCAAATTATCTGCAAAGAATCAAGTCCAAACTAATAAAGACAGTTTAAAATACTTTTTAGCTTAAAGTGCTTATTTAAATATTTAAATAGTAGAAAGGAAAAAGGGAAAGAAGAGGATTCATAGATCTCCATAATGATAAGTAATTTAATTTGTAATCTTCAGAAATTAACTTATGGCTCAGTACCTGTCTTCATTTATTAAATTGTATGAGTTTGGCTCTGTGAATCAAGGGAAGTCAAAGCTGTAGCTCAGGGAATTTTCCCGTTCTCTATTGTGTCATGTGGATGTCCATAAGGAATCTGAATATTCCTAGGACTCTTAAATATCAGTTTACCTGGATTCTGCAGAAGTTCAGTGTTGGAAATGTGAAGAAGGAAACCACCTTCACTCCTGAGGAAATGGTTTCTGGGAGACAGATTTTCAGGGGGCTGTGGTGGAGGGAGAGGGACATTCCACAGCGCAGTTTCAGTTGCATGAAGGCAGAAGCCTCAATTGCAAAGAAGGATCAGCACAGATGAAAAATAAACCTCAATGGGAACGTGGTGTTATCGTATAATCTCTCATGAAAGCAGTTTTTGTGTGTCACTTGGTGTGCTGCTCTGTGATGGCTCTGAGCATCTGTTGTGCAGATCAAGCCTGTTAATCACTCTTGTTCTGAAACCTGTCAGAAACTAAGGTGAGAATCCTTTTAGCTGGCCCCTTTTGCTGTCTAACCACAAGACAACCTGAAAATGAAGGAAGCATGGTAGAAGGCAGATTTTTTAAGTGATGTGTTTCATTCAGGTCAAAGGATGCTTGTGCTTTTTTTCAGGGCATGCCAGGGTGCTGTGTGCAGGGATGGGGTTTTGGGAGACTGGGGTCTCCAGTCACACACTTGATTTTATCTCCTGCTTTGATGAATAAAGGAAACAACACATTTAGAAATTATATTGTCTACCAATGAGATTTCATTATCACCAAGAGTATGAAGGGGCTAAAGCTTTATAAAGTGGAAATTTTTGTGACTGTTTCAACAACTTACTGATTAGAAAACCAAACAAAAAAACCCCACAGAAACAGCCATTTATATCACCTCTTTTCCTTATATAGAACCTTTTAATAAATAAATCCTACCCTCTTTCAATAAGCTTCCTATGCTACACTTTTTTACGATTTCTTTATTTTTAAAATTCTGTGAGAATCAAGAATTTCTTAACCCTTGGTGATTCAGATGCACTTCTTGGTAGTGAGTAATGATATAAATCACACTATTTTATTGCTCTTTTTTTTTCTGGTGACAGTAAAGTTTAGGTGATAGAATTTCCAGCACACATATTCACAGCTATGACTTTGGAATCCTCCTCCACTGCGTACTTGATATCAACAAAGTAAGATCACTTACAAATTTATGAAGAATAAATGCAGAAAAAAGAGGATCAAAAAATAAAAATGAGTCTAATAAAAAATCTGACATTAGAATATTTTTAATTGTTCCTATTTTTAATTAAAAATGTTAGATCATTTTGGTCAATAAGAAATACAATATTTTTGTGAAATATTATCTGTAATATTGGAAGACTTGAAGTTTTACAGTAGACTGCCATCTGCAATTATAGAAAATTTATTTTCCATGCACTGAAAATATCTTTCAATATACATTTTATTGCAGTCAGGTTTCTGTTGTCAGTGTATGAAAGGTGATACTTTCTCAGTTAATTTATATTAATTTCCTGTTTGCTAAATGAAAAACAGACTATACCACCTGAAATGTTCTTGGAGGCAGGCAGCAACTCAATTAGCAAGAATAATAAATTTGGTTGGGCATCTTTCAGTGAGCACAGCCAATCAAAGACAAAAAGCCATCCAGCTGCCTATTAAAGAGTCAGGAGTCTTCTGTACACTGATCACTTTGAGACAAGCAGAAACTTTGTTGTTATTAGTTTACTGAAGGAAAAATATTAGTGAGGCCAAGACACTTCCCTTTTAATACCTGGCTTTTTTATACAGGAACCAGCACAGGCTGGCAAACCTAATCTGTAAGAAATATGTAGATAGAAGAATACACACTTTTTACCTCTGCCTACAGGTCCTAGCAAAAGGTAGGACTTCTCATGTGCCTGAATAAACATACATTTCTTATCTGAAAAGTCAAGTGTATTGCCTTAATTGTTACTGTCTCTCTACTAAAGGATGCAGATTGCCTCTAGTCATCCTGTTGCTCCTTAGTGGTTGAACAGAAAATAAGCATCCATGTCAGCTCTGTTTTTTTCAGGGATTGCATTCAATACAGTGAATTACACCAGCCAGGAGGTTTGTTTCACCTTGGAACATAAAATTTCATCAGGAAACAAATGGATGGCTGTTTATACAGCAAATGGCTAGTGTAGGACTAGCTGAGTTTCACTTTGGATGATGAACAGGGAATTTTCTTTGTTCGGAGGAGCTACGTGTGGTCCCACAGCTGAAGCTTTCATGAGTTCTATACTGAGTGTATAGAGGAATAGTCAGCATTATGTTTTTGATGGAAACTCTCAGTTTTAATATTCCTTTGCAATGCTTTTCCTTCTAATAATTCTCCCTTGAAGTTCACTGGGTTGCTATACCTGTCTCTCAATGAGAAGTGTTCTGCTGCATTTCTTTTGACTTTATATGTTGCAGCACAGACTTTCAATGGACACATCTGGTCCATTTCACAGACAATTTCTCTGTTTTCCTGTCACAGCCTACTCAGATCCCAGATCCTTTTGCAGAGCTTTGCCCATGCAGTGCTTTATACTTACAGCTTTCTTCAAGGACATAAGATACTACAGGTCCTTTAAGCATTGCCAAAAACCTTCACTGGCTTCTTCAGCAATCCCCAAACTATGCAGCTTTAAAAAACTATGAACCATAACTGCAAATACTGATTTTTCAGCCTCTTAAGCACAGTAAACCTGTCTTTGGTTAGAATTCTCTAAGGCATCCAGAACATTTCTTCAGATGATCTTTCTCTCTCTGTAAAGTTAAAATAGAATTCATTCCATTACCCATAGTTTCCGACAAAGTAGAAATGTAGGCTAGCTATCTGGGATTCCCTTTGTATTTAGCATCTCTCTAGGCAATATAATCAGTGGGGGAATTAATTTAATCCTAAACCAAGTGCCTACATGTGGACCTTTGCTAAGCCTCCATCGACTTTAAAGTAAACCTGTGGAGAGCAGCTAAGATATACATGTTTCCTTTGTAGATAGCTGAAGTCAGGTCAGGTGTATATCAGCCCTACTTTTCTTCTTCCCTTGCTTCTGCAGCTTGACACTTTCCTTTATAGTATTTTCTTTCAAGTATTTTCTCTTTCTTTTTTTTTTTTCTCCTTTGGCCCTAGATATCAGCAGAACCTTAGGAGACAGCTGATCTTCCTTATGCTTTGCTGAGTTCTGTGCCCCAAGATGTTCCATATTGTTCTCCAGTGAATACTTTTCTATTAAATCCCCAGCAAAAGCAAAAATAACAATTTGGCCCATGGTAATGCTACAGTCAGCTCCTGCAATACAGAATAAAAAGGTTGTTAGTATCTAGTAAAGTTGATAATAACCAGCAAAGTTCAAGGTAAGGCAGATGCTCAACACAAACACAGTATATTTTTGCCAAATGGACTAAAACAAATTTGGATCTATCCCAAAATGAACCACTACCATTCTGGTTAGGGAAGAAAAAAAAAAAATCATAATTGCATTTCAGACCTCTTCCTTAGAACTGCTCTGAACTTTACAAAGCTAAGCTGTCATTAGGGATAAGGGTATTTAGTGCAGCCAGACACCCACAGCAGCTCTCTCCATGTCTATATTATGGCCTTATAATACCCATCCCTGTAACCCCTCCCTCTTCCATTTCTCTCATCAGGATAATATTTTGGTAGTTTAAAATCTTATTTTAGAACAAAAGAAAACTTCTTTCTTCTAACTCATAAAACTCATCCACACATTTTTCACTTCTGCTATAAGAACAGTAGATATAAAGAAACATCTATTGTATATTTATACTAAAGTTTTAATAATTTAATACAGAAAATTACTGTTTGTTTGAGGATTTTTATGAATCAAATATTTCTCATTCTTCTTGAGTTTTGTCCGTGTCTAATGCTGACCAAGCATAAGAAGTTAATTCAGTGGTTCATTACTTACATCAAACATCCAGATAAAATACGTTTTATTGCCTGTTGTGGCTTGGTTTAGGAAGAAGATTGAAGTTTCCAAACCCTGTACCAGATATTCTTCTTTTATGTACTTGTTCCACTCTTGGTGGAATTACAAGGGTAAGATACAACCTTCTCTTTTTGACAGATCCCTCACTCACCTCTTATCTCCAAATGTGTGGGGAAAATTCAATGTAATGTGAAAGAAAAACAAGTTCTAATTCAAAAAGTGAACAAAAAAATACAAGAACTTTCCATAAGGTAATTATTTGTTAGTTATATAATATTATTACAGTATGACATATTTTACTTGATACATATAATAATAGTGCTGGGCTCTATTTAATTATTTTGTATAATGGCAAAGAGAGTATTACACATTGATATCTACAATCCAGTATCATTTGTTTAGAGGCAGTAAACAGGAGGAATAAAGGATATTTAGGCCACTGAGACCAATGTCTAGTTGCAATGCTCAGTCTGTGTTTGTATTATAATATGCATCGTGGGATAATTAACATCTGTGAAGGTCATGACACATAATTTCATTTTGAAGACTAGATTGTCAAAAAAACAACAAAAAAACCCCCAACAAATCAAAGGTCCAGTGAGCTTGTATTCTGGTGTGAATTTCCATAAGGAAGAGTTCTATGAAGTATTTGGTACATCAGTTTTGTTGGCTGTACACTTTTTAGTTACAGTGTCTCTTCCCTAAAACACAAATTTTGAGAAACTTTATCAATCATGACTTTGCATTGAAACTTTTCATCTTCCTCCACTTATGCCTTTGTCTCTAACTTCCTTATTTGGAGATGTTTAAGGAAAACTGGAAGTGGTCATTTATTTCCAAGTTTTTGTCCTAGAACCACTGCTGCCTGTGGTAGATCTTAGATCAACCCTGAATGAGGTGCAGGTCTTAGACTCAAGCTTTTCTTTCACATGTCTTCCTCCAGTCACAAGGATAGAAGGATACAAGCCTGTTGGTTTTTTTATTCACCAGCATCCTCACTGCTTCTACTACTGAGTTTTCAAAGCAGTGCATGTGGCCAGAAAGGAGGGTTAAGCAGATTCTAGAATTTCAAAGTATCACTGAAACATGGAAATTATCTTTGAAATAGCAGGTAGAGAGTTTGACTTTTAAATGGAAATCCCCAGTCATTCTGATATGCCTGCCAAGTGTTGAACAGAATGTAGAATGCTTTTCCGTTATTCCAATATATTGCATATGATATCAATAATGGGAATATTTTTCCTTCCTCTGTTGCTGTCAGATGTTCTGTGATCAATCAGTGCCTCGTACACTTGGCTTCTGTGGTTTGCAGTATCAACAGAAGTTCTAGTTTTCTGGCTTGCTTTGGTGTTTGAGAGCAAAAATATATTCCCAAAGAAACTTTTTTCATTTTATTATTTTTAAGACTGTGTCTAGGTTTTATCTGTTCTTTAACCCCTAGCACGTAGTGCACTTGAGGTGTTTTGTGGAGCTTACTTCAGTGCATAGTTTAAGCCAGTTGTGAACAACTCCTGACAAAGTGCAGTGTCAGGACACATGACACATTTTCACTTTTGTCTTTTGTGCCACCAGCTCATGGCAGCAGCCTGATTTTGTAAAGCTGTACTGAGGCTTTTGTTTGACTGCTTAAATGAGCTGCTCAGCTATTTAAATGAATCTTCACAAGCTCTCTTAAGGATTTTCAGACATTTTCCACAAGGAAAATGCCTTCTAGCAGTTCAAATGCTCTTGATGTTCTATTGGTTTTACTTTGTGCCTCTTCTCAAAATTTTTGCTTTATCCACTAACTTACTGTTGGTGTAATTCTTTTTAGGACATTCAGAAGTGCCAGAATGCCATATAAACATAATATCTTCAATATCCTTCAATCCTTTTCCTCTTTTTCAAATATTTCTCCTCCTTGTTTTTGATGTTATTCCCTTCAGAAATTGCTTTCAATTGACTTAGCTTTTCTCTTTTCTCTAAAAATCTTGCCTCAAGCCTTCTACTCCTATCATTCAGTGCAGACATAGAAAGAGACGGGCAATGGCATGATGCAGACTTCAATCACTTATAAATAAAGGAGGAAATATTAATGGCTATAACTCTATGATTTCATGAGTTTGTGTATGCACTACAGCTTAATTAACTTCTGCTACCACTCTTTCCAATTTAACACAATGCAACATATATCACAGAGCTGCAAAGAGTCAGAGAATAGTTGAGGCTGAAAGATGCCTCTGGAGATCACCTAGTTCAAACCTCCAGTTCAAAGCAGGGTCATGCACAGCTCAGGGCATTATCCAGATTGATTTTGAATATCTCTAAGGATGGACACTGCACAATGCCCTGGGCAGGTTCTTCCAGTGTCTGACCCTCCTTAAAATAGAATTTTTTTCCTTTATTTTAAGAAGAATTTCTTTTATTTGGACTTGTGCCCATTGCATCCTATCTTCTTCACAGAAATCTCTGAAATGAGCCACCTTTTTTACCTCATACTATCAGGTCTTTATACACACTGATCATTCTGAGTCCTCTGTTCTCTCATTCTGTTTATATGAAAGATGCTCCAAAGTTACAATTGCTTTCAGGATCTTCAAGTGCCTTAGATTCTGAAAGGAAAATCTTAACAGCAAGGACTGAAAGAAATAAGTCATTGACAAACTTACCCTTGTCCATGTCACGTTACTGGGTTTCCTGTCCATTCAGTACAGGACCACATTTTCCCCAATTTCCACTTTGCTACCAATATTCTTTTCAGGAAGGTGCCTTCATTTGCTCTCCTAAAGCCAAGGGTTGAGATCCTGTATTTTGCATTTCTCCCTCTGCTCAGGATCCTGAACTCCACCATTTCATACCGCCAAGGTTGTTCACACCTTCACATCCCTGCCCTTCCTTTCTAGTGGCAGGTACAGCAGAGCACCCACTGCCATTGACTCTGGTTCCCTGTGTAAAAAGTAATCAGTGGTCTTCAGAAAGCTCCTGGATCCAAGTGCCCTGCTCTGCTGTCCCTGCAGTAGCTCCTGAAGAGGCCAAAATATGGAGGATGAGGTTCTGTTCATGTGAGGTCCTTCCTGTTTTCTAGAGAAGGTAGAACTGAATTTTTTTTTCTTCCTGGCTGAGTGATCAGAAACAGATATTCATTAGAATGTTGTCAATGTTGGTTTGCTGTCTAATGTTAATGCTTAAATTTTTAGTTGTTTCATCATTCACCCCAATGTTCAGATCCATGCATTCCCACTGATGTCTCACATCTTTCTGGACTTTATGCATCCAAGAAAATGTTCCAATTTTGACAGCACCCCACTCTGGGATCCCGAGGAAATCATATACCAGCAGCAGCAGCCACACCTTTCAATAATGGCATAATATATTTTCTTTTAATTAATATGTAGTATTATTTTTCAGTACTTGTATAATATGGTGCAGATGCAAATTCATAAGGATTTCCAGTTTTTCCTATATTTTTCTGATACTTGTTTCCTCTGGAATAGATACAGGTTATCTCATCCTCCAGCTGCCTACTCAAATATAATAGTCTGTTCTTATTCACTCAATTTATCAGGATCCTACAGACTATTCATTAGGGTCTGTCCAGAAGAACCAACACAATAACACAGCAGATTGGTCCTGTATGGCATTATTTTGTCTTTCATCGCTTCACTAAGTTTCTTACTGACTTGATAGAAAATGACCCATGTTGTGTTATATGAATAATAAAATATGCCAGTTTTCCATAATATTCCATAATAACATTGCTTCGTTGTTATTACAGTTTTTCATATTATTATCACCACTTCTGCAATGCCATCAGCCTGGATTGTTTCACCTGATCTTAGGCAGCTAAACAAAATGCCTAAATTAGTGCTTTGGCTGTCTGAGCTAGTTTACCTGATGTTATTACTTCATTGTAGCATATTACAATATTAAATTCTGGTAAGAGGGCAATGCTGATATGAGGTGCTGTGAATTGTTCTCTAGGGAAACCTATATCTCTCCACTAAAGAAATATATGCAGATAGCCTAGAGGTCTCAATGAAGCAGAGAGAAAGGTATGAATCTGGGACATTGTGTCCAGGACACCTTGTTAGTCTGACAAAGATGAGCAGTGAGATAAATCCACTGTCTTTGTACATTCGCTGTACTTGTCAGGTCTGAAACCCCTCAAAATTCAAAATTAAAATTTCTCTGCACTTCACTGCAATTTCATCACAAAGAGATTCTAAAAATCAGGGAAATTATTGTGGTTTTCCTTTCCTGGAGTTACATCCTTTAAATCATCACAGAAGAAAGTCACATAAAGATTTGAATGCTGCTTCTCCAAATTTGTCTGAGTGCCTCCTCAAAAAAGCCATATCCCTGATACTTTCAATACTGATCCACTTTCAGATATTTCAGTTAGCAGCTTAGTGTTACTGCTTTTATTCCCTGTGACAACATAGCCAGGAAGTAATCCTGAAGTTTCTTCTTTAAGTATTCAAAGAATTCAAATATCCAAAACCACAGAAAAATCTGAAAATTTAACCCAAATTCTTTTGAGTGTAAAAATCACATACCAGAACCATGGTGCTATAAATTGCATGGGAAATAAGGAATACATCTCTTAGACTGCAGTGTGTTTGATTTTAAGTGAACTAGAAAATAAATGTTGATTTTAACTGAAACAGACATCATAATTTACTGACATGTATTCTTTTCAAAATACTGGATCTGGGCAAGTATAGAGGTTGACTGCCTATTGAATTTGGCTTTAGGATATCTCTCTTAACTAGGGAATTTGCAATGAAACCGAGTTCTTTCAATTTTTCAACATTCAAAAAGTTTGCATTCAATAAACAGGACAAACAAGACAGGTCACACTTTGGTTCTGGACAACATAATTACATCCCACAGGACAGCAAAAATTCTGGATTTCCCTCTCCATGTCAGGAATCTAGAGGTTATGTTCCTCTTGTTAGCTGTTTTTAGACTTTCTCCAGTACTTTGCCAGGATCCTCTATTGTCTCATCATGTACATTCATGGCAATAGAAAGAGATGGGTAACAGCAGAATACAGACTCTTGTTATCTGTAAACAGGGAAAATATATTCCATCAGAAACACTATAAAGTCTGCCCAATACCCAGCACAACAATGCAGTTTTCCCTTCTTTCTAGGATTTATCACTTTGCTCATTTTATTTTTAGTAGAGTGCATCACTCTTTTGCTTTCCCCTATCTGGACACACCTATTCCTTCAACATATGGATCCTTCATATAGATCCTCCCCAGCTTCCCATATCAAGTCTCAGGCATAGTTTGAACTGCACTGAAAGCAACCTTGTTAGTTCCTCCTGCACAGCGCCATGACTTCCTCAGAACTGATAACAAATGTATTTCTCAGACATGAACTAGAACTAATCAAGTCTAAACAAAAAGGATCTTTATTTTGTCCTTTGGTGGCTATTTTTCAGTGAGATAGATTCCCCAAACAAGATTACATTACAAGCTGTTTTACAGGCAGAGAAAAACACAAAGCCAGAGAGAGGAAAGAGAAAACTAGTCTGGTTTTAGTCTGAATAAATTTTGATCCATATAACCATCAAATTACAGTTTCTTGTTAGTGCAAGTTTCTTTGATTAACTGTGGTCTCTTCTGCAACAAGATTATTTCCTAGGTGAGGTATATACTCTGTGGTTCTCCATTCTATTGTTTTGTTTTTAATATTTTCTTATTTTAATTTTTTTTTCCTTTAGTAAAGTGTAACTTACATACAGGTACACATAACTTACATGCAGGTACACATGAAAACGAAATAGAATCGTAATAGTAAAATCATAGACTCACTGAGGTAGGAAAAAACCTCTTAAGTCATCAAGTCCAGCCTTTGACCAAACACCATCATGACAATGAGACCAATTAGCACCAAGCACCACATTCAGTAATTTCTTGAACACTCCCAGGGATGGTGACTCCAGCCCCTCCCTGGGCACCCCATTCTAGCGCCTGACCACACTTTCAATGAAAAAATTATCCATAATACCCAACCAGAACCTCCTCTGGCTCAGCTTGAGGCCATTTCCTCTTGTCCTGTTGGATGTTTTAATTTGGAAGGCACCTTGGAGACCACACAGTTGCAATCCCCCTGCCCTGGGCAAAAACAGCTTCCATTAGACCAAGTTGCTCAAAGCCCCAGCCAACCTGGCCTTGAACCCTTCCAGGTTCAAGGCCTCCATCCTTCCAGGGATGGGACACACCCTAAGTGCATATGCATGATGGAAGGAACTACATTACTTTCTGGCAAATTTGTTTTTACTCTTTGCCATTACCTTTAAAGTGGAGATTTTCTGATTGGCCATCACAGAGATGATCACTCATAACCCACAGCCCAGGTGAGCAAAGATTTGTTAATTAACTCACTAAAGGTAGGCACCTCCTTTGACTGGGTAAATGAGTGGGTGCAGCAACCACTGAAACAGCAGGTAGGGGGTAGCTGGAGAAGAATGAAGGAGGAAAATCTGAAAGGGACAACTCTGGGTGGCATCTCAGAGCTCATTTTCTTAGTTATTGCTGCAGCTGAATAAAGATCACATCAGCTCAATCTTTCGAACAAATGCTGGTAACACACAAAGCTACTACATCTGTGTCAAGTGCTGGAGTAAATACAAGTGTAAACTCTATATATGGCCATAATATTCAAGTGCTTTTAGTTTAAGTAGCTCTGAAAGAAAATATAGTAACGATTAGACAAGTTTTGTCAACTTCTGCATCCCACAAAAATTAGACTTGGATACAATTCTCATTAGATAAAAAGGTTAATTTCAACTCCTATAGCTAACACATACTAATTAATATTCTGAAACCCTGCTGTACTTTTACTATAAACTATCTGGTCAATGCCAGTTGCAGTAAATCCTGTCAGTTAATGTGTTAAAATTTACATAGACTTCACAAGAATCATAATGTACATTAGCTATAAAAAACTAGCTAGTATCATGCATCAAAAACATCAGTTCATTTTAATGGAAGTATGATTTATAAGCATTTTCACAGGTGATATTTAATAGATATTAGAAAATATTATCAACCCCTTTTATATGCTACAAATCTAACAGTGAGAAAAGTAATTGCCACAATGTCTGTTTCAAGAGATTTACAAAAGTTGCTGAGCCTTAAAAGATAAGAATTTGTGGAGAACAGAAAACTGAGATATCCTTTGCTTTAAGTTGTCATAAAATTTTCACTCTCTTTTAGCCCTCTGGTGACATTTTTGGATGACTTTGGGATTGTAACCCAGAGAATGAGAAACACTGACACAGAGCCTAAGCTGTACATGCAGTTAGACGTTTTCAAGACCTTCAACACTTACTTTATTTTACTGAAAAGAGAGTTTACATTGATTTCTTCTCCTAATTGATCTGTCTTTTGTGCTAGAGTAACAGTGAAGAGTGCTATTAAAAACCTTAGGATTGTGTAGACAAAAGAAAGTCAGAAGGAGCTGCCATGTAATTCACAACAGTTTATGAACTACATGTACTGTACTCTGTATTTTCTCAGCCACTGCTGTGATAGCTAATGTCTCCCAATAGTACAAGTGACACTTACTGATGGCATAGTTTTATGTTAACTGTATTCCATTAGCAGATTTCTCTGTAAATCCCTAGGATGCATTGATTGATAACACAACCCCACATGGAATTTCAGTACAAACCCATCATATTACTGCGTACCGCACTAACTCTATAGCTCAGAAAGATTTCCAGCAAAATTGCAAAAAAAATATTGATCAGTCCAGTCTTGTTCTAAATATCTCCTTCAAAAAATATCCAGGATCTTTTTGTGCCTAAGCAGTGTTTTAGGATAAATTGTAGATCAAATTAATTTGGATCAATATGTAGATGTATGGTAGAATTATAAAGGCATATCAGATACCTACTAGTGAATAAAACAGTTATTTACCACACTGCAGCATTACTACTTGGAAATCATTTCCTCACATATGTGGCCCATTTACCAAATAGCAAAATCATAACTACTTTCAATTGTAGAAAGTGATAGTTTTTAGTGATACTAACCACAGATACAGATCTAGCACAGCTGTGAAATGTGTATCACAGGGCACTGCAATAAACCAGGGACTTTTCTATTCTTACTTTC
This sequence comes from Parus major, assembly GCF_001522545.3. Lineage (NCBI taxonomy): Eukaryota > Metazoa > Chordata > Aves > Passeriformes > Paridae > Parus > Parus major. The sequence continues at coordinate 104,805,973 of NC_031770.1, forward strand.
CGTGTTTCAGACAACACCTGCATTTAGCATCAATCTTTGCTTTTTCACTAACTGATCAATATTTTGAGCTCTGTTACTGAGGCACATTATATTTAATTAATGTAATAAAGACAAAATCATAGCCCCAGTGAAGTCAGTGTTAGTCCTTCCCTTTATTCAATTTAAGAACAATTTTACTCAGTAAGCAGCTGAGCATGACAACTGTGTAAGGACAATGACTTGTTTAGGAAATAAAAAATTGAAACACACTGCTTATTTAACATGGGGTAGCACCATCTAGCTTTAGCAGATCCATTTTGTTAATGGTATCAAAGGGTTTGAAACATTTCCTTTCATAGAATGAAACGTATGGTTCTGTTTACACCAATTGAATAAATTTAAAAGGATACAAAAAGTGAGCAGACAACTGAGACACTGACAAATATTTTTGTTCTTTCACTGTAACTATGTAAATAAGTACTTACTATCTTTATGTGTGATTTTTGGGATATGCAGTAATACAAAAGTCTTGAAACAATACTTCTTTGCTGTAGGACATCATTAGTACTACACATTTTAATGGAAGTATGATTTATAAGCATTTTATATATAAATATAGGCATTTTATATATAAAATAGGCTGTCCCATGCCTAGCATTTATTACCAGCCACAAAGTATACCTGCAGATTATGGTAAAAAAGCAGGATACAATCAAATTATTCTGTCAACTTTTGAAGTGCATAACTAGATTGTGGCCCTGTTATCTTTACATTCTGTTATAATGGAACTTGGAGAAACAAAGTGCAAACATCCATGAATTCTTGACTACAACATCTGCAGCAAACTGAATACACGTATACCTTTGCATAATGTATGCATTAATCCAAGCTGCAAAGAAAGTCAAACCTTCAACTAATCATCACCCCAGACTTCTAACTAAACAGCTATAAGGCAAATCTCTTCTAAATGTAATTTTGTCAATTACAGTGCAGCTGCACCAGGGATAAATATGGCCCATTGTCACCATGATTGATGATTTGGCTACACTGGGTCAGAACTGGGTCGTAACAAGAATGTTGTTTTTGATAAATCCTCCTCACTGACTTTCTCCTGTGACATCCACTTAAAAAACAAACAAATCCAAAAGCCCACACTTTTTAAACATGATTTTTTTCATAAGGACGAGCAGGTAGTCAAGGAAAAAATAAAGCCAGTAATGTTTTTTTGCCTAAGGGGACCATTCACCCGTTATAACAATAGGGGGAGTTGTTGATTTCAGCATGTACTTTCCACTTTTCCGTTTGCATTAATGAGAGCTTTATGCAACGTCCCAGGAGTATCAATGGGAGAATAGATCATTAGGAGCCTGATAACTCTATTTGTTACTGTGTATGAACTTCCTTAAGCACCTGACTTTAAACCTGACTTTAAACCAAAGGTAGCTGCAACTTCTTGTGCTGTAAAAAATAACAATTCAGGATCTAGTATCATTCATACCAAAGTAAGTATTTTCTCCTCCAGGAAATCTCAGAAAAATAATATTCAGTAGTGCCATATTTTACCACAACACTATGATCACCTGAAATAGATGGGGAGTTCTGGCTCCCAGCACTCTGTTACTACCAAATTCATTACCAGTTTTAGGTTGTGTTGCTCTTACAGCTGGCCATACACAATACCATACAGACTTTTTCAGAGTGATTGTAGCTTTTTTGCACACTATTTTTTTTCGTGCAGGAAACCATACTGATTATCACTGAGAATATTTCTGTTATATAATTATCAGCTGGTTGCTTCTTTTGTCAGTACAAGTTTCAGACTAACCACATGATAGCTACCTAGCCTGTTTGATATTTTACTGCTGAGCTTACACTTTTGCACATCCAGTCCTATGGAACGTCAAGAATCCTGAAAAAGAGAGAGAAAGAGAGAAAGAAGAGAAAGAAAGAGAGAGAGGAAGAGAGAGAAAAAGAGGGAAAGAGAGAAAGAGAGAAAGAAGAGAGGAAAAAAAACATAAATGCACTGCAGAGCTATTTATTAGGGCTGTTCTGAATTTTACAATGTTAAAATGAGAACATCTGTTATTACTGGTAAGCATTACAGGATGTTCCCAGATCCTCAGAGCAGTTCTCTCCGTGTCTCTACTCTGGTCTGATTGGCTCCAGATCTTTGAACATATATATGCTTAAAGTGAAACTGTCTGCTCCATGTTTATATATGCTCTTCCCAATATCATATTTCCAGGTTTCTCAGGGATTGTGCTCTTTTGTCCTTTATCTTCAGGTGCAAAACCTGAAACGTGGGATGCTGAGATTGCTGTTCCCTATGGCTTTTCAAAAGAACTGAGGCATTTGCTGCCCACAAGGGAATTCTTCAGAAATTCTCCATAAAAATGAGACAAGCTAGCACAACTTCTTAAGTAGGAGTTTTTGTTAATTTCAGATATTTTGATTGAAAGATAATAAAGGGAACTTCAAGAGCTTAATGGGGGAAGAGGGGGAACAAACAGCCTTTGATAAAGGGGAGGTGCTGAGCAACAAGGAGGAAAGAGTGAGATAGGTAAGAAAAAACTCACCAGGCATAATTGCAGACATAAACTGCTCTTAAATTCTCTTTGTCAAAAACAAGGGTGCACTTACTCCTCTTCACTGTCTACCAATAATCACCTAAATTAAATTTTATAGGATTTATCATCCTTTGATCTGCTCTTCCCATGGGGATTCACGGCTGCTAAGATGTGTTTATTTCTGCCTGAGGCAGATAAAATCTTTGGATTTGGGATGAGAAGCAGGGTCAGAAGATAAACAAGTTCCCAGGACTGGTAATGACATAGAGATGAAGAATGCTGACAGCAGCAGCAAATCAGAAAAGAGACATTTATTTGAGAATGAGACATTAAATTTCTAAAGTGAGTATCTGATGATGAAAAACTAGGTGCATATAAAATGATTCACAGCACTTTGTCTAATTAATAATAACCTCAACCAATCAGGATACATGGACTTTCAGATACTGCTTTATAAAATACACCCATACAGCAATTTGATAAATAAAATATTTTAGAAATATTCCCATCTAAAAAGACCAGGATAAACTAAAACAACTCTCTGTCTCACATCTGTGGGTCAGGTGTCCACTCTGTTCCAGCTTCTAGGAATTATAAATCTGAATGGCTTCACACACTACTTTTGTACATTGTTTTATTATCAAATGCTCAAATCCTTGCCTATTCATCATCTGGAACCTTTCCAGCCATGCAGCACAGTACAGAGACACCAGGCCAAGTTAGTTTCAAGAATCAGAAGTGATTTAAAGCCATTACAGCACTATGCCAGCACAAGCAAAATTTCTTCAGACCTGAGCTAGTTCCACCCTTGAGCTCTACACTGTAGAGCTGCATCCAGCTCTGGGGTCCCAGCTCAGGGAGGAGCTGCTGGAGTGAGCCCAGAGAAGGTCACTGAGTTGTTTGGAAAGATGGAGAACCTCTCCTAGAGGAAAGGCTGGGAGAATTGGGATTGTTCAGCCTGGAAAAGAGAAGGCTTTGAGGTGACCTAATTGTGGCCTTGCAGTACCTGAAGGGAGCCAAAAAGAAATATGGAGAGGGAATATTTACAAGGGTCTGTTGTGAGAGAATGGGGGGGGATTCAAACTGAAAGGAAGTAGGTTTAAATTATATATTAGAAAACAATTCTTTACTGTGAATATATTTTTAAAAAATCATAATTCCCAGAGAATTCCTTGAGGTTCACATAGCATTACAGTTGTCTTAAGACACAAAATAAAATTAAGTAATTAAGTCTTCCCATGTGATGAACTTTTTTTGGCCATGATGGGATATAGAAACAAAAATGTTTCTTATTACTATGAAGATATTGCCTAGGAAGAATGTATATTATTTACTATTTATTGGTGGAAAAAAATAAAAGCTTGACTAGGAAAAGAGAAACTTACTTTTACATTTCTGCCATAGTATGTAGTAAAATCTTCATATAAGTGGGGGTATGCTATTTCCATTTTATCTGTAAAGAGTTGTAAGGATATGTAGGTCATTTTGTAAGAAATTACTAGAAAGAAAAATCATTGGGCTAACTGCAAAAGATGGGATTTGTCCCAGGATTGCATAGCAAAGATTAAATTTTGCATTTATCTCCCAGTAATTGGCCATTTTTTTACAATGGCAAATTCTTCATTTAGGCCTCAAATAATAACCATTCCAGCCTCTATATTGTCAATGGAAATTTAAGATTTAATTAAGCTACAAAAATATAGGAGTTCTAGTGCCATCTCAAATGCCCAGAACTACCTCCATTGATCTCAGCTTGCCTTTCCTAAGGAGCAGGGATATTACATTTATCCTGTGTCACATCTGCTAGACCCATGCATGTCTGGAATACCCTGGGTCATCTCAAGCAGCTCCAGGGACTTCTGATCAGGCAGTTGAAAAGTAACCTCTGTCAGTGAAACCTGAAGAACAACTAAATTCACTATAAAGGAGGTACTAAGCAGCACTAAATTGTGTTAGCATTGACATCTGGAATAATTTGAGATGACCTAAGGAACCTGAAATAGGTAAATAAGACACTGGGTTTGAAAGAGATTTTTCAAAGCAGTAGGTACAAGCCAGAGTAACCCATGGCATCAAAAATGACACCTGCATTCCCATAGCTTATCCCACTTTTAACTCTGATGAGTCACAGCCTGCTGGTTTTTGTACTTATAAGATGTAGTGGGTGTACACAAAGCCACTACACTGTAATTAAATGGATTAAAGCCCATCCCTGTTTTTTTTTTTTTTTTTTCTGGTATCATATACACAATTTACAATGCAATTTATCTCATCCCAAAAAGCCATGTTCTTTTAGGAGCAATAAATTTACTTCCTTTTTATTGACTATAAAAGGTGCAAGAAGTACTACCTCTGATAATTACAATTTAGATGTCTCAAGTTCATTGAGTTGGATCTACGCAAAAATCTGTGAAACAAGCCAAAAACCCCATAACATTTAGTTTATTCAAAGATATATTTATATGTTTCAACAGGCAGTCCTGGGATAAGGGTTAGGAGTCCTACAGAAAAATGAGAAAGACTGTGCAGTTTTCTTCTTGAACAGCCCAAAGCATTTGAATGCATTTACAGTTACTTGGTTACTCCATTCTACGTGCCATAATGAGATGCCAAAATCTCCCAGTTTCCTCCAAGGAATAGGTCAGGGTTCAGGTGCTGGGGACAGCCTGCCTCACTACACCCCATTCTGGAGCTGGCAGGAGTAGGAGCTCTCAAACATGGGGGAATTTTCTGTTTTCTCCTTACAGAAGCCACCTCTGCACCAATCTCCCTGACAATACCAAAACCTTGCCATGTAAGCCCAACACAAACAGAAAAATCCAGTCCACCACAGACCTGTCTTCTCCTGTGTCCACGTGGACAACTGCAGGGTAAGCTGTAGAAATTCTGTCCAAAAATGTCCAGGGCAAAGCACACAACTGTACTGAAAATCTTTTGGTGGCAGGAGATTGATCACAGGGAGTGAAAAAGCAAGAGAGAAATTGTAGAAAACAAATGGTGAAACATGGTAAGAAAAAGAAATTATGAAATCATTTCTTGGGACTCATCTATGAGCTGCAGCTCTGTCACTGTAAAGAGAATGATTCCCACCACAGCAACATTACGAAAGAATCAGAATAAAACACCAGGCAATTTTACAAAATTCATTTAGTCACAGAGTGTGAAGCAGAGGTTTGGGCAGAGCTGTTCCTCTAGTGGTCACCTCAGTGGGCAACTGTGTATGTCTGTTAAAGGATGGGGGGAAATATTTGGCCCTTAAATGATATTGCCCTCCTCGAGCTGCTATGTGGAAGAGAACCAGGATATTTGGCAACTTATGAAAATAAGAATCTTCCATTGTAATTAATGGTTGGTAGTTATATTTACTGGTACACTGGTGGGTCAAGTTTGGTGGGTGTGGAAGTATTTTCATAATCTCTGCACAGAAAGCATTTCTATCTCATCACAGAAATTGATGTTTTGATGCAGTAGTCAGGCAGCAATTTAAGAGTTATATGCAAAAAATAAGTGAGAAAAGGGAAACTTTGCTCTTAGAAGCTCCAAAGTTTGCATCTACTGAAGAAAAATGAAGATCTGCCTAATGAGTGCAACCATCTTTGCCTTTTCTGCCCTAATATTTGCAGTATATTCAGTATCAGAGGTACAGTGTCTTCAGTATGCAACAGATACTGACCCCTCTGTCTTGCAAAGGATATGCTTGAAGAGGAAGATTTCATAAAGAGGGAGTATACGAAATGTTTATCTTTACAATTTTTAGTTTCTGTGCAGATTTATATCAATTTGGTTATTTTGAAAGCTATTTTTGTAGGTTTTTTTCCTCCTCATCAAGACAGCCACTTAACTGGCTACCCACTGAGCTGCTCCAATTAACAGGCACCCATAACATTATTTGTCTTCTTAATTTTTGTGCCATGAAGGTCCAGTCATTAGAGTTCAGACTCTGCTTCTCCATGAATATGTCAGGAGGTGCTCTCACCTCTCCAGCACAGTCTATATTCACATTTTAGTTAACTTAAGCAACTGACTAATAGCCATGTGTTGAAGAAATTTGAACTGGATTTACCTGACTTCAGCTTACATTTTCTACCCTTGAAATGGCTGCAGTCTGAGGGACTTGCTTGCCTTACTGGGAAACAGATAGTTCCTAAGTAAATGCAGTCATTCTGATTTGTACTTTGACATCTGGAGTGAAAAGCCCTCGCCTTGGTTATTCTGTCTTCTCTGAAAGGAATACCAAGGAAAGTCAATAGTTCCTAGAAACAGAATATGATGCATTTGCCATGTACCAGTTCTTCATCAGTTTCTTGCCTGAAATCCGCAATTTCTGCACAGCTGCAAAGTGAACTCCTTCAATGTGTTCAGCCTCACCCTTTCGCTCCCATTATCTATTTATGAGCTGTGCCACAAACATAATAGGTTGAAAAGGTGAAGCTTCAAATTCTATATAGTGGATTACAAAAGACTATTATTATCTATGTCACTAAAAGGGAAAGTGCATCCCTCATGCAGTAACACATACACAAAATGTTCATAAATTTCATGACAATTCTGACATCTTCTACGTTTGCAAGGCAACAAGCCCTCCCTTCCACCTCCTAATCTCCTTCATCTGAAAGAGAAATGTATTTTTAGCTGCCTCAGTGGGGCCTAAGGCATTGATTTATGAAAATAAGGTGGAAGAATTCATGAATTTTTTCTGACCTCCATCTCTCACTCCTTAGACATTTCTATTTTAAGATGTTTAAAATGAATTCTCCTAATGTGGCATATTATCACCTTGGTGCTCTGTATTTCACATTACTCTAGCATACACACATATATTCCTATAAACCAAAATTATATGAATGTTACTTTGTATTGAGCTTAAAATGTCTTTCTATAACTTAATATTTTACTGTGATTGTGATATATGGTTTTTTTGGGTACTGAGTCACCCTACAAATCATCTTGAAAAACTGGAAAAACTTCCTAAAGGTACTCTATGAATGAGGAAAGACAAGCAGATGAAATTGTAGCCATTTGATACAGAATTCTTTTTAATATTATCTGCTGAAGTTAAACCAATATCTCATCTTGCTCAGCTCTTGATTCTTCAGTAAGAGCCCTGTACTTCACATTCCAGTGACCTCCACTGCTCATGCTAATTAATTCTTTGGCAGTGTTACTTCTGCTTTATATAAACATCTTTGATAGTATAAGTAGTTCTCCATCAGCAATATTGTTAAGTATTTTAAGATTCCAGTGAAAACAAAACTACAAATAAGTCTCAGATTATGAAACCCTTAGAAATGGCCCATGGAAAACCAGACCTCTTGTCATGGTTTAGGAATGGTATTCCCCAGTTTAACATTCCCACTAGAAAAAAATAAAATAAATAAAAATTTTAAAAAAAATTAAAAAAATTTAAAAAATCCTAAATGTAATTTTTGCAAGATGGATGTCATATTTTTCTAATTAATCTTCCTTTTTTATATTTCTTCCCAGTTAGAACTTGTAAGAAATTGATTATATTTTATGTTTATTCTCTTTGTCTGGAGATCACCAGTTTGTTAAGAGTCATCAAAAGGGCAACATGCCACTTAATTCCCATTTAAACATCTGCTTAAGGCAGACACAGTGCAGTGTCAAATTTGGGTTGATCTTTGTGCTGTATTCACTCTGGCTCCATGGTGAATTTTGCCCTATGATGTCATGCTGGGGGGAGCATTTTGGATAAAATGAGCGAAGCCTTGGAAATAGGAGGAGAGGCTTCGCTATTTCATTTGCTGTTTCCAGAGTATTTTCTGTTTCAATCCTATATCCTTAGAATAGTTAAGACTAACCTTTCAGAAGACATTTGGAACAAAGCTTCACCTTTAAGGCAACCAGGGGATGAAAACAATCTAAGTGAACTGGCCAGCAGGCAGGAGCTATGTTGGCTCAAACAAATGTAGAAAGTCAGGTGAAAGGGCCATTAATAATAAAGAGACATCCAGAACAAATGTACTGACTTCACAGCTGAGACAACTTGTGTGAATAATAATATTACTGCTGAACTTTGCAGAACACATGGAGTTGTCCTTGACTTTGCTCTTCTAAACAAAGAAAAAAATCCCTAAATCTGCAATATCTTGCTACAAAATTTCCTTACTCTGCTGATATGCAGTTTCCAAGGCATATATTTGTCACAGATAAAGAAATCCCTACAGAAAGCTAAATTAAAAAAAAAAAGAACACTAAAATCAGCACAAGAAAACCAATAATCTTCATAAGATAAGAGATCACTTTGTCTGAAAATTGACTTTACTGAAATTCTTATTTATTTTTATTATTAAGAAAGACAATTTGCATCATAGAAACATCATATTTATTTAAAATCCAGTGCAGTTAACATATTCAGACACATAGCAACAGAAATTGTATTTTGCTTCTAAGTACAGATACCTAACCACTTAATCCTTTTTTTTAAAACCTTCTTTGTGGCTGCGCGTCACATACTAATTTTTTAAAAACAGAAAACATTGGAAAATAGTGTTAAAACTTAAGAGCAAAGTTTATTTTGATGTGAGGATATTCTTAATAAATTGGAAAATTCAACAGTCAAATTAAAAATTGTGTGACTATTCACTGTTTTCAAAGCATTTGGACTTTTGGAGTGATGGTGTCTGTATTCCCAAGTAACCACCACATGTGAGAGCTCTCCCTGCTCTCCTGGAGACAGATGAACACCTGCCTGCCCATAGGAAATCATGATTTTTTACCTTCAATATCAAACTGTTTATCTCAACCCACGAGTTTTCTAGCTTTTACCCTTCCATTTCTCTCCCTGATCTCACTGGTGGGGGGCTGATCAAGTGGCTGTGTTGGGCTTGGTTGGTGTGTGGGATTAAACCACAACAGAGATTCATAAATAAATCTAGCAATCAATTTTAAAACATAACCTCTAAATAGATGTATGGAGTTGACCTAGATGAGAAGTCTACTGCACTGTAGAAAAAGAGATGTCACAGGGCACTACAAAATATTGAGCAGTGTAATCCACTGCAGCAACTACCAAAACCAAAACACCCTTGGCAAATGCTACATCTTTTATACTGCAAGCCACTGTGTAGAGAAATAGTCTTCAGTAAAAAAGGTGCAGGTGTATAAAGTCATTTAAATTTATAATGCTCATCACTGCAGTTTATCCGCATATTCTATTATTGGCTGCAGGATCAGGCCCTCAGCATCCTCCTGTGCCACTCCAATGTGTCTGAATTCTTTGGTCTGCTTAGGTTGTTGCAAATGTCCTTTTTGACCTTATATATTTTCACATATGAAAGAGAATTATCACAGAAACCTCTACATCTGATAAAGTTGTTGGGTTCAGGGGCTTAGCAAGTATTGTAATGTTGGAGCTAAAAGCACTAAGGTATTTTCTGTGGATCAAAGGAATCATATCTGTCCACTAATTCATAACTAGAGATTTTTCTCAAATCATGGAGAGAGGATTCCTGCACTGTTCTGCTAATAGTTTAGAAAGAGATCTACTCTGTCTTCTTTGGAGCCCACTACCCTCTAAGCCACAAGAGTTGTCCAGTGAGAAGGCAGCCTGCGACAATGAGCCACTGGTGATCACAATGCATTGGTTCTCTCTGAGTGGTCAACAGCTACTGTGAGTCAGTTCTGTTGGATCATTTCCCATTGTCAGCCAAAAATAAAATTTATTGACTTTTTCTCTTCTGGGGTGCATGCAATCTCACATAGACTTGAAGTATTATTAAAAGTATAATAAAGACTTGATAACTAAAGTTTGACCATTTTCATGGTCATGCTGCTAAAGCAGCACAAACTGCACTGACTTACAGTATACTTCTTTGGTCAGGGATGCCATATCTATTTAAACATAACTGAGAAAACAGGGGATGTAACTCTGGGTTGCAGCTGAGCTCTCTAGCCTACCTCTTTCCAAAAGTCTCTAAGATGAAATAAAACATGGTTTTAAGTCTCTATGGAGACATTATCTATCTTTATATGCAATGAGAACTGTGCTAAGCACAAGAAATGGAATCATTCGCTCAAAAGGTTGTGGATCCAACTGTGACACCACTTCTGTTAATGCTATAGTCACTAGTTTATTCTTAATGCTGTAGAGGAGAGACAGGCCCTTTTGGAAGGCAATTCCCGTGTTAGGGCATCAGGAAGTGATTCAGCCCATCCTTCCTTGACTATTAAAGGAGCTGAGTATGGCTGCAAACAGAAAATCTTTTTGTTTAGATGCAATGAAATAGGAAATCATTCCAGATGGGAATACCTTTTCATCTTGAGACTAATTCTCAAACATCAGTGAAAAGCCTAGGAGCAATGCTGGAAGACACTTCAGAGCCAATATGCCCACTGATGTGTTTTAGGGAAGGATCCAAAACACTTAATGCCTGGCACGTGTTTATTCAGCCTCTTTATTTAGGAATGATATTTCACAGTCCTCTTCCTATTGCCATGGAAGTGGCTCAATACTTCAAGTTGCATTATCACCCTGTGAAGGGCAGCCTTGGAAGAACTGAAGACTGAAACAGAGAAAAGACCTAGAAGGTCTCAGTGACCTCCAAAGTTCTGAATCTCATTCATAAGTGCTTTATCTGTCCTAAGTAGAACACAAATCAGGTTGTTTTTTTTTTACCTTTCAATCACCTTAACAAGAAAAAATAATAAAGAGAATTTAAAATTCTCCCAAATTTTTAGCTTTTAATCAAGGCAACAAATACTAAAAAATAAAAAATAAACAAAAAATTCACAATATCATCAGCAAAAGTATATTTTATTTCCTAAACAAACAGAAGGGTAATATTTCTTTATACATATCCAGTATTTCAGATAAAATCACAGTATTTAATTTAGTGGCTAAACCCCATATACTGTACCCACCATAGCAATTTTATAATTTTACTTTCTATAGCAATGCTTTTGTAAATTATGCATAGCTCCCAGATGATTTGGAAGTAAAAAAAGGAAGTTTCAATATAATCCACCTACATTTGCTCTGTGTCTACCACTGACTAAATAGATATCTTGCCAACAACACTCACAGACTCTTTTTTTGTTATTTTGTTAATGATGACCCAAATATCCTTTCTTGGACTGTCAGGGTAGTTCATATCAGTGGATATCATTCACTCTTTAGAGTAGCTTAGAAAATACACAAACACCCCTAATTAATAGGCTTTAGAAATAATTCCTGCGTTTTCATTAACCAAGAAGGCACAAAAAGCCAATGTTTATCAAAGATACTCAGGAAATTAGATGCAGTTCTAAAGAAACAAAATGGTAAGAAGTATACTGGGGCATTCATTATGATTTAAAAATCATGAATTTCTTTCTTTAGATGCAGATAGATCCCACTTGAGTGCATGCAATTCAATAACGAAGAATCTATTCTATCATTGAAAAATGAGGGATTTATTCATGAAAGCTCTCGTTTCACTAATGAGAGTTGGCCTTGAATTGATTGGAAAATAGATCCACAAACTGCAGACGGCAACACAGGAGAATTATTTTTGTATCTGTAAAGATTATTTGATAATGTAGATATCTGTATGGGAGTATGAGACCTTATAATGCACTCAAATATGGGGTGTGGGCTGGAGTAAAAAAAGGAGAAAATATTGGTTTAATTGCAGCATGACTAATTTATTTGATGTTTATTGTTAGTCTTTTCTATTTTAATTACATGCAGAAAAGGATTTCTAATTCAAAGATAAAATGGATACCATGTACACATTTATATTGCTGAAAAGCTAATCAGTTTTGTTTAATAATAAAATGTTAACATTCAAGAAGTTTTACAAAAAAACTGTGTGAAAATTTCTAATGATTATATTGAAATTAAATAGACAAACACCAACAGTTAATTTATATTTTTGTTATTTTTTATAGATTCTAACATTTCTTTTGATAATGTCACAAGTTTTAGAGCGATCTGTTTGCAACGTCATATTCTGTTTTAAACACATAACTATGCAGAACTTTTTTTTAATATATTTGTCACTAAATAAATACAAAAATTTTGAAAAAAATATTATTTGCTTTAGTTTTATGTACAAAGTTTGTCAATCAGCAAGAAACAGTAATACTTGAATATGTATATATTTCAGCTCATGTTTAAAACTATTCTAGGACTAAGATGACTGAAAAAATAAAACTCTTTTGTATACTGGTGAATCTTAAACCCTTAAAATTTTCCTATTCAAAAGATGTGTATGAAATATGCCTGAGGTCTTGTTATTAATGTTAATATCCAAAACATAAACCATCTTTACCTGTTACCTGTTTGCATCTCCAGCTTTGTTACAGCTCATGATCTGAGAAGGGTCAAGTCCCCTTCTAAAGGGTGTAAATTGTAATAGATCATTGACTTCAATTGAAAACTGCAATTTATGCCAAAAGCAAGTTGGTCCCAAGGCCTCCTCATGCAAGGTTTTTTAGGACATGTTGTTACCAAGTGTAAATATTAGTTGCTATCCAACTAGATTATTCAAAGTAGAATGTATGATATCACAGGGGCTGAGCTTCCCTCTTCTGGAGCTACGATGAGACTGGAGGTAAGCAGCATAAATTGTTTGTACACAAGAATTCCAAAGGTTTGCTGGACATTAGAATAAACCATAGAAAATTGCTCTTTACTCTGAATCCTAGAGAGTTGTTCATGCTGGTGACTTACTCAAAAATCACATGTAGAGCCTCAATTTAATCTCTTTAGTTCACAGAATAAGAGCATCATGCACTGCACTATTTGAAATTATGTAACTGGTTTTGATAGAAGCATAACTCTCAGGAAATGTATAGTTTTAAAAATCCTTTCATTATCTCTTTTTAAGTATGGAGATGGAGTTTTGGGAAGTGGAAAGGAGGAGTTCAGGCTGTAGGGAGATGGTTACAAGGTATTGCTGAATCCTCTCCTTCATAAAAGTTAATCCTCATCTGACAGAGCTTTTGTCCTTTTTCTTTTCATTCTTTCCTATTAAATGAACATCAGGAAAAAATTGCACTTATTAAACAAGCTGCACTTTCAGCAAAACAGCCAACAATAATCACAGTCCTGTGTTAATCAGCTGGCTAATAGGTCAGCATTCTTAGTCTTGATTTTGGATTTCTGCAAGTCTTCATATTTAATTTGTCAGAAGACTACAGATAAAAGAAAATAGGAACTAATGAAGCTTATTAAAAACTTTATGTTTTTAATTTCAAAATCCTAAAATGACCATAGTTTGGTTTAATATTTAGACACAAATGTTTGAAGCCAATGGCACTGCTTGCAGCTTTCAAGTTAACGTGCTGTGTTTACCTGCAAATATCCATTTGTTTCCCCAAACATCATCTCGACTAGAAATCAGGAATTCCCAGCTCCCAATTATGAAGATACAAAGTCACCTCTTACATTTTCTAATGTGAATAAATCTGTACATTTCAAACACCTGTAATCAGACACATGATCTTCAACTGCATCTGCCTTTGAAGTCAACAGATGCCAAACTAACAAACTCCAGTTGTAGATCCCCATTGTTTCTGTTTTTCTGGGTCTTAGAGTCGTTTAATATTTTACTATACCTATTACTGGTTCTTTATTTGCAGCTGTATCTATAAGTGTTAGAAACTGTAGAGATGCCAGCTAAAGGATCTCTTTCTTCTGCATTCCTATAACCTATATATTATCTCCCTCAATGAGCTCTGTTGAAATCATTTTAATCATGTTCTAAGGGATTTTTTTCCCAATTACTTTAATTTATAATAACAGGTTATAAAAAATGGGAAGAAAAAAAATACCACAAGTAAAAAAGAATCTAAAAAGCCCAAACCAAACCACAACAAAATCTGAAGAAACAGGAGTGTATGAATAAATAAATATATCCTATATAAATATAAAGAAATAAAGAAATATAAGACTTCTATTAAGACAGGCTGAGAGTGTTGAGGCTGTTGAGTCTGGAGCAGAGATCCAGTAAGATCTCACAGCACCTAAAAGGGCTATAAGAGAGGTAAAATGGGACATTTTACAGAGTCTGTAGTGACATTAAAATGGGGAATGTCTTTAATGTGAAAGAGAGCAGGTTTAGATGAGATATAAGGAAGAAAATATTTGTGTGTGGTGAGGTGCTCACACAAATTTCCCAGAGAAGCTGTGGGTGCCCCATCTGAAGAAGTGTTCAAGGCCAGGTTGAGCAATCTGGTCTAGTGGAAGGTGTCCCTGCCCATGGCAGAGGGGTTGAACAGGATAATCTTTAAGGTCCCTTCCAACCCAAACCATCCTGTGACTCTGGAGAAGATCCTTGCTAAATGTTGGGGAAAATTTTGCAGCTGTACTTTTCTCAATGTTAGCCTTTAATTACAGAAAAAGAGTGTTACAGTGCTTTATCATCATCCACTAATCAGCTGTGACATGTAATTTGTATTCATATTCATGAGTCCTTTCCAATATTCTAGGTCAGCTTCACCTCAGAAGTACAGAGAGAGAGCATCTGATTCAGGGAGCACTGCTGAAAGTTACTGTGTGCAACCTTGTGCCCTTTCTTTATTATACGTTATTGTTGTCTTTTTCATCCCAGCTAACAGACTGTCCACTAAAAGTTCAACAATATCATCCATCACTTCAAAGCACTCTTACATATGTCATACTCTGGCAGAAAGGGGTGAGAGATGATCTGAGACAAGTGTAATGGCTGACTACCTCCGTGTAGTCATTTTTAAACTCTCCAAGAACAGCGGATAGAAGATGCCCTCTCTTCCTGACCTAAATTGATCTCTGTAGCTAAATGGGGTCAAGCCTGGCCAGTCCTGGGGATGTAGAAATGTTTCTTACAGCAAAGTAGAAGCTTTGCAATCACTACTCCAAAGCACAGTGCAGACAACCCAAATGGCCTGGAGGCAGTTCTTGATGAGATGCTCTGTTCTGAAGAATATCCTTATCCCAGAGGTAGTCACTGGGCTGGCATGTACCTTTTCATCCTAAACTCCTTGAAAGGAACAGAAATGTACCAGCCCTGGCTGTCCTAAAAATTCCTCCAGCGGTTTAACCAAATTTGGTTTTATTTCAAGGGAGGGTCATATGAGAAGCACTGGATGATGTGAAGACAATTAATCCTGCCTGGTCAAAGAAGCTGATGCTGGAACTGAAGCTGGGAAGGAGATCTCTGTTTTAAGTTCTAGATTTCTAGTTCAGAAAAAAGGTAAGTTGCCAGGACTGTGACTTGATAGTGAGAGCCAGAAAAAATAACAAAGTCTGTAATGAAAAACTTCTGGAGTTTTTGTTTGTTTTATTTTTGTTTAGGTGTTTGGTTTTTGTTTTGTTTTGTTGGGGGGGTTGTTTTTTGTCTGGTTTTTTTTTGGGGGGGGGGGGGGGTTGTGTGTTTTTTTTTTTCTCATTTTATTTAGAAATCAAGGGAAAGCATTATTTTCTGAGATTGTTCTGGCCCAGCTGAAATGTCTTGTCACTGTTCCCTATTTCCCTGTTTAACAGGGCAGCAGATCCTACAGGAGATAAGAGCACTCCATTCTGAAATACTTTCTGCATTGTTACACTTCAAAGCTAATATTTTTAGCAGTATTACACCTTTCAGGAGCCTCCCCTGATGCCAGGAAATGCTCCTGTGTGTGCCTGTGTGGCTGTGTGGAAGCTGGCTGACATCCAGCCCTGCACACCCAGCGATGCTGTGTGAATCCCATCTGCTGCAGGCACACACACACAACAGTCAGAGGGCTGCTGCGTGCTGGGAAAATGACATAAAACATGTTAGGAAGACAAGTAGAGCCAGAATGATTAACAAAAACCTCCATGAGAAAATAATTATTCTCTATTAAAAGAGAATTATAATAAATATCTGCTTGGTTTTTTTCTCAGTCTTTCTCAGTCTTACAAATGAATGTTCAGTATTTGGGATATGTGCTAGATTGCTAATTTGAACTGCACAAATTTCTGGGTACAGGCAGCCTGGGAGAAGCTGTGTGTGTTACCATACACACATATATACACACATACACTCACATAGGTGTCAGTCCTTAGTGATGATACTTCACAGTACTCCAACCATTTCTTTTATTTTTCCTATGCTAGAAGTACATTTCTGGAGTGGCACGAATTTTTCTCTTCCATATATTCAATGCACGTTATGGAAAGATTTAAAGTATTTTCTGCAAGTTATTTCTTATAAATCCCCGTGTGTTTTCCTCATATAATTGTAAGAGAAATTTCCTTTCGGAATCTAGTTTAATACACAAATCCTGAGTATGTAATTATAATTAGAGCAGCCTCTAAACCTCTCAGCATATTACATGAGATTTTATTTACCCCTCCAAGAGGAAGAAATATCACTTTTTTTTTGTTTGCAGCTAAGTGAATGTGAGAAAGTAGATGATTTGCCCAAGGTCAGAAAGAAGACTCAGGTCCAGCAGGACACTGGGTCTGAAGCACCCATCTTCCAAGTGAAAACCTAACCAATGGACCATATGGTCCTTCTGATTGCTGGAAATAGTCCACCCCAATGAACTGTTCAGGAAAAAAAAATCCATACTTTCACATATTCAGAATTCCCATCAAACTTGTAGAAAGATTTTCTAATCTTTTTCAACGATGTCTATAAATCAAGATGTCATCTAGACAAATGATGACACATGCATCCACCAAATGGTGAGAAACTGTCATTCATTAATGCCATATAGACAGACGGTGAATTTGTCTGTACAGAAGAATGAGATTAAGAGTCATATATTCCTACAGCTCACTGTAGTGACAACTTGTCCTGACATTCCTGGTTTTTTCAATTTCATTTTTAAGTTCCATCCCCATCTAATAATGCTTGCAATGCTAATGTAGCTTGTGACCATTTAAAGCCAGAGGTATGAAAAACATTAAAGCATTTAAATATAGTTAATGAGATCTGGTGCAAAACAAGGATTATTTCTGCCTTATTTCAAGGATGCAACACTTCCACAATAAGGATGGTTTCCCAACTGTCACAGTGGCTTCCCCAGTTACATTATCCCAAATCACAGGTTTGAATCACAGCATAATCCATATATAACAGCCTATTTTTATCAGTTTCATCAAGCTTATTCTGGTGGAATATTCAATAGTATATTAAAAGCAGACATCTGTAGAGACTTTGTACAACTAAAAGCTTTTCTTTTTTAGGTAAAGTCCTAATTTCAACCTCACATGAGTGCCACATTTTTGTACATGTGGCTCACAAGCACTAAGGAGGATGAATGAGCTATCAGTGTATTATTTTGTGCAGTGGGTTCCAACTGCCACAGAAACTGTTCTAAGCATCAGGATGTTGTTAGTCTCACTGGCCCATAGTCAGATTGCCTAGGAGAAAGCCAAAGAACACCTCCTGTAGCATATAAATTCAAAGGATTGAATGACTTAAGACATGTACTCTGAATTTGTCTGAAACTGAAGAGAACTAATCACAATGTTTGGGTGAAGCAGCCATGGCAAGCACTCTGTTTGACTTAGAAATCATGACTCCTTCTTCTCATTAGCTGAATATGGAGCTAGAGACTGTCAGCTCATAAAGTACCATCTGAATCACTCATTTCCCCTGCAGTAGGTGGCCTGAATACAGCTGTCTGCTTCCCTATAAGTAAAAATACTAATGCTGCAGGATAAATAAGACTATGAAGTCTACAGACAGAGTGGGAGGTGAGTTATTGCTGACTGTGAGGCAAAGCAACCTCTCCAATAACAGAATTATTAAGATGGGAATCCAGCCTCAGGGAGACACTCTCCTGTTCATAAGCAAAATATCTCCTCCATTTGTTTTTGACAATAACACTGTATGCTAGTACAAGACTATCTCCTCCCACACATTTACTTGGTGCTCCCTTGCATGCTACTACAAACTGATCTCCTGGTGCTGCTTGTGCCTGACCACCAGGCTTCTGTTGGATTTGGTGACACAGAAGTGATAGAGTGAGGAAAAGAGGCAACAAATATGCTTTTTTGTTTATCTCAGTATAAGCTGTTCCTGTTTTGTGATGTGTCTGGACAAATACACACTGTCTTGGGTCTTTTCAAGATCAAATTTTCAAGATCAAGAAAAATACTGGGGACAGATCTTGGGAAACACAGGTCAATCTTTCCAGCTACAAACATTCCCACCTTCTCCATTATGAACAGATCATCTTACTCCAGTGATTTCCTGGTCTCCCATGACACTTTCCCCTTTTTGTGATTATTGGCTCTGTTCATGTAGAAACAGCATAAAAACTTTGTTAACAAAGAAGAGATCCAGGTTGCAAAATACTAAAGCTGCAAAAGTAAGATGGCTCTTTTAAAACACTTTTTAAAACGCTTATGGTTCTCTTTTAAGTATGAGTGACTTGATTTGCATCGTGCTTGGGCTGGTGTAAATCAACAGGAGCTCCACTGGTCTCAATAAAGCAATGTTGCTGCAATCAAAATGTTAGAGCTTCCCACACACTGCATCGTGTGTGAGTTCCGATCTATCTGCTTTATAAATTATGAATGGAATGGGAATACTTTTTTTTTTATTAACATATATTTTACCACAAGTGCTGATTAGAGGGACACATTTTCTATAATTCCTTTCCTTTTTAAATTGCAGTGCAAACAGCTTCTCAGAATCATTGCCCCAGGTTCAGAAAGTGATGATTAAAGAGGTGCTCTAAATTCCCCCCTGGGTTCATTGGGAACTGAAATCAGCAAGACATGCAAAGATGATAGTAAAACAAGCTAGATGAGTAAGGGTTCAGAAAGGGAAATTAGTAATTAGTGCCCATATTTGTTGTTGTTTCTAGTGGGATTTTTGGTGGGTGGGATTCCTTTAGAAAAGAAAGTTTGGAGTTTTTTGTTTGCTGGTTTTAACACAAAGAGAAACACTGAGATGTTCTTTGCTGAGGATTATTTCAAGGGAACAATTTTCTAAATGTTTGAGTAATATAATATTTCAGAGACAAAAAATGTAAGAATAAATATATACAAATATATACAGTAGAAATAAAATAGGATTAAAAATATAAATGGTATATAAAATATAAAGAAAATATAAGACTCTAAAGACTATAAGACTGCGAAAAGAATCATGAACAGAGGGAGGTGAATTAAAATACTGATCAAAGACTAAAGACATACAAGTTATACCCATTATTAGGTTGAAATGGTGTTGATCCAGCTCAGGGGACTCAATCTGCTATAGTCTGAAGGGATGCTATTATCATAGCCATGAAAGCCTAAAGCAATTGCATTATCAAAGCTGGTTGGTCTGATATGCCTCAAATTATCTAAAATATGTTTCAAATGTTTTTGTATTAATATAAGTTTTAAACAAAAATCTTTATGAAAGATACATTTGTCAAATGTTTGCTGATTCCATATAACTAGTTAAAAGTAGATCTCTAACCAGAGGTGTAGCAGTTGTTGAAAAAAAATTAAATTGCTGTTAACAAATAGTCATTAGCAATGAGAAAATGCATTATTCAGTTCTACCAGTCTACCTTTTGGGTCTGGGGATACTGTAGCCACAGAAGCAAAAAAGAAAACCAACAAAACTGCTGAAATATTAAGCTTTTTCAGGAAAAAGACTTATTTATTTTCTGAATTGTCAGTTTTATGATGAGAATATCCTTGAGTTTTCTTCACTTTTCAGGGCAGTTTCCTTCCTTCTTTTCCACAAACATCTTTTTTCTTTCTGAACAAGGACTTGTTTCAAAGATCTGAGTCTATCGAAGACATTCCTGAGATGATTCATATTCCCCTTTCTGACTTTTACTTCAATATTTCAGTCTTAATTGTCATCCAAACTTACAGATATTTACACCACTTGAAAGCTTTGAGCTCCAAAAATAAAACAAAATAGCTTTCATTCAAATATCTGAATATACTGAATTTAGGTGTATGGCAAACACAGAGGAGCAATTCACTTATCCCAGTGTGAGCTTCCCTGCAGCGTGTACAGCGGGAACTTTTGGCTTTGTGTTGGCAGGAAAGGCCAGGAGTGAAAATCATGCAGCTACAGATTCACTGCTTCCAGCAGCCCAAGGAAGTAAGTCAATGACCACTGAGATATGTTGGACAATTTTGAAATCAGATTTCTCTCGTTGCAACATACTGTATTATTTATTTTCTATTTGAATTGCAATATTTAATTTATAGCATCTAGATGACAATGTTATTGCACTCAAAGAGCAGGGAAAAGGAGAGGAACAAGCAAAATTATACTTTTCCACAATTTTAATTTCTTTTCCACCATCAGCTGACCAGCAAGGTTCACCCCATGCCCCCCTGGAAGGAAGTTCATGTTGCTGATGAAGTCCATGGCAATTTATTATCAGTCGGAGAATAACTCAAGATGTATAGGGAATAAATATGTAATTAATTTTGAGCTTTGAATTACCACATTTCCTACTTTTTGGGTTACTGCACAGAAATATGTGTGAATTCTCCATTAAACAAATAGAGTAAAAATAGCACTTGTAAGAAGCTCTGGGCTGATAGATAAACAGATTGTCTGCATACAATACAGAGTAAATCTAATACTCGTGGTTACAAAAATCCTACAAACATATGTTTAAGTCCACCCAACATTTCTTGGAAGCATCAGGCATACTGCAGAGGGATTCAATTAATTAAAAGCAAATGCAGATGTCTGCACCTGAACTAGTCACCCTAGCCTCCCTCCAAATTCAATAGAGAGAAATGAGAGTTTCTAGTGTGCAATTCATCTCATCCTAAAGTACATGTCTAAAATAGATCAAATGAATTGCACATAAAAGTGCCTCTCCTCTTCAGTGGCTATAAAGGAATACCTAGAAACTAGCCCTGCTGTAGATGTCTACATCAGAGATATCTAGAGTGTGATTGATTTTATCTTACTTTGGACATTTAAAGTTTATGTGCCTACACTCCCATTATAAGCAATAGAGATTAATCCAGCCAAACAAATGAAAGTTTCTGTTTTAGGAGGAGAAGAAAGCCCTCCCCTAAACTTTGGTGAAATGATTAGCAACTTTGTGCTGAGCAGAGCTCGTGCTAAAGATAGAGGTATCTTCCCATCCTCATCCTACCCTGGGAGCAGCTCACTGTGGGCGAAGCAAAACAGCTCAGGCTGCTGCAGACTGGCCCTGGGAGAATTATTCAGCCACTTCCTGAAACAATCCATCAATTGATCTCAACAGCCTCCACTGCAATATTGTGGCTCTTATCACGGGATTTATATTTCCTTCCAGCCCTCAGGCTGGAATAGCAAAGCTTCATGCAAGTAAGCAGACACAGTGTCAGTACAAGATGGGGACTTGAAATGTGAATTGTCCATCTCTGGGCAAGAGATCCAATATAGCACAACATAAGTACTGACAAAATTCTTCCAAGTAGCTCCAACCCTGCAATAGTTAACTATTATATAGTTAACTACCTAACTCTGTTAGAGACCTTTACTCTAACAGGAGTAATAGGCAAAGGTGGGAGATACTTGAATGAACATGTCCCCACATGAAATTAATTTCTTCTTCTAAAATTGTTACAAATGTCTCATCTAGTGTCATATTAATGCATGAACCAAGAAATTGATTCTTTGGAAAAGTCAGACGCTTAATTTCAAAGTTTGAGATACTAGAAAATAATCAGTTCTTAAATAAGTGCAGTGGATGTCAGCAAAAAATATTTGCTTCCTTTTGACAGCATTTTATCTCCACTTCAATAGCTGATTTAACTTCAATCTGCTGTTACAAAATGTTTCAGCACTTTCCTGGTTTAAAGTATGGGAGTGTCAGTGCTTTGCAATTTATACAAATTTTTCTGTGACATACAATTAAAATACCAAGCAATTATAAAGTTTAACATTTTTTGAAGTTTCTTTAAAAAATGCAAGAGAAATGCATGACTACATGTGGTAGAGGCATATATAGTAAGATTAATAAGGATAAAGAAGAAATTGTTAGTCATATAATTGGCAATAGTAGACCTTCTATTTTTATTGGTAAATGTTTGATATGTTTTATAAATCAAAACACTTCTAATCAAATTTACTCTTCCACATATTTTCTGAGGAAAGCTGAAGAACGAAAAATTTGATTAATTCATCATCTTAATGTATGTATTATTAGATGACAATAAATTTGTTCTAAAATTTATTGCTTTTATTTATTTATTTAAAATTTATTTATTAATTTGTGCTAAAATAAAAAGGAGAAAAAATATTTCTAATTTTTTATATTGACTTACCATATTTATCAATGTTGATCTATAGATTGACAATCAATATTGTCTTGTGTGGTGGGTTGACCCTGGCTGGATGCCAGGTACCCATCAAAGCTACTCTTTCTATTCCCTTGCATAAACCAGACAGAGAGAAAACAATGTGAAAATCTTGTGGATTGAGATAAAGGCAGGGATAGAAGACTCACCAGAGACCACCATGAGCAAAACAGACTCATCTCAGAGAAGTTAGCTTAATGTATAGCCATACAAGCCAAAATAGGATAAAGGAGGAATCAAAACAAATCTTAGAAATACCTTCTGCCTCCCTTCTTCCTGGGCTCAATTTCACTCCTGAATTTCTCTCTCTCCTCCACCCAGAAGAGAGGGGACGTGGGGAATGGGGGCTGTGGTCAGTTCATCACACCTTGTCTCTGATGCTCCTTCCTCCTCAGGGGAAGGATTCCTCCCAGTCCTCTGCTTCAACAGAGGTCATGACCTGTCCCTATGTCAGGGGCCCAGTTTTTCAGATAGCTACATGTGAACATGTCCCAGTTAAAAAAAAAAATCACCTATCTTGAAACCAACTGTAAAACAAGGGAAAAAAAAATCTTCATATCTCTTTCCTTACTTTTTTATCTTTTTCTTAGATGGGAAAACTGTTGGCTGAAGAACTCAAGGGGGAAAGAGATATTTTACTGTGTGAAGCTCCTGTTTGTTCTTCTCTCCCTTGTTTTTAAATTAAAAAATGTTGATCAAAACAGAATCAATCTAAAATATTTATAACTGTCTTAAAAGTTCCTACTTGAAACCAAAGTACATAAACAGTTTTGTCAAAATTTTTCTTAAAAAATTGAGAGCTACACAAGATGTCCACATTTTACCTTGATTTTATCTGTACTTTATTCAGTTATTCATGAAGCCCTTTTATTATTTTCATGTTAATGCTTATGTAATACAACAATGTTGTATCTATATAGGAGCACCAGGATTCTTTTATCATGATTTGATTTGCAGTAGTCTTAAAGCACAATTGTGAAATTCTCTTCAGGTAACAAGTTGTGCTGGGTTTGTGTGGCAAGGTTCTGGCTGCAGGGGTGGTGTTGGTGAGAAGCTGCTGGAAGCTTCTCCCTGTCTGACAGAACCAATGCCAGTCAGCTCCAAGAGAAACCCACCACTGGCCAAAGCCAAGGACATGAATAGACAAGGTAAATGACTCAGAAGATAAATGTAAAAGTCTGAAAAGCAGCTTGGTTGGACTAGTTTATCCTAAGAGAAACTTAGGAAACAAAATCATACCATAAAACAGTTCAGCCAGGCTCTTACATTTACTTGCAACTAATTTGTACTTTCTTACATAAATTCAGTATAATTAGATGAACCAGTTTATATATAAAATTGAAATTTTCCTCTGTTTCTTGACAGTGAAATGCATTAAAAATCATCAGAGTCAAAAGAGCAATACATGCTTTGAGCATTTGAAGATAGATATACTACTTTTGTACTGTCTTTGCCTTTTAACTAAGATTTGATCTTTGAGACAACTTGAATAGGGGTCACAGCATGATTAAAATAATTTGATGTTCTGTAGAAACTTTTTATACAGATTGCATATTTAGTGTCTTCATGAAGAAGCAAATCGAACTGGGGTAGTACTGATAAGATGCAGCTGATCTTTGCCTAACTGTATTCACAAGATGTAAAATAACATTTTTATATTAATATGGCAAAACCCACAAGAGGCATCTCAATTCCCAAAATCTAGATCACAATGAAAGAGGTGGATCCCTATCAGAAGAATACATGAATAGGGAACTTTCTTGTTCATCTAAGAGAACAATATATGTAGAAAAACTTTAAGAGATCAGCCCATTTTTAAAGAGTATATATTAATAGGTTTCATCTTTCTGGAGAACTTCTAAATTATATGAAAGCAATTATTTGAAAAAACACCAAGAGGTAAGGAAATAATGATTAAAATATAAGTTACATATACTTTCCTCTTGTTTTGGTAGATGAAGTTAGGAATGAGAGAGCACTTAAAATATTTTCAAAAGAGTATAGGCACAAATGAACCATGATTTTCCTCTTTATTAATATGTTTTTCAGTTCTATGTGAGATCACTTTCAGTCAACTCTTCCAAGAGCATAAAAAGAAATGAAGTTTGAAGAGTCATAAGATTAACCCAAATATGCTCTATAGACAACATTCCTTCCTACTCTGCACTTTGCTTGAAGCTGTACAAAGAAAGAAATCATGCATCTCCTTCAAGGATGAAGCCTTCTTATTTTAATCTTATAACACAGTAATTTCATTTACATTTGTACATTGATGTGTAACTGGGTAGATCCTTCACATTCCTGCTCAGCAGCTACTTGTAATACTGTTGATCAACAAGAGATCTGCATTTGAGGAGACAAATTTAGAGTTTTATTCCTTGCAACCTCAAAAAAGGTTAAAGATATATTCCCTCTTTAACCTTAAGGGGCATTGGTTGCTGTGTTTGTATAATACATCTTCTCTATCTTTAACAGAAGCCTTTGATGAGGAAAGCATTGATCATGAAGAACCAACCCACAAAATCCACAAATGACCAGCTGAAATTACTGCCCAATATCTCCTCTTCTGCCCTGGCAATAGGACATTTAGTCTTTCAAAGGCTACCTGATAGATAGAGGCTATCAGAGACTACATTACCGTATTTTATTCAACATGAGTTTCAAATACATGCTTTAATGTGAGTGTAAAAATATAACAACACTTAAGAAGGTGTTGAGGCATGCAGGGAGCTCAGGGTGCAGCTGCAGGGGGAGCTGCTGGTGGAGGCTGTGAGCTGCCAACCCTTGGAACAACAAATTTGCACAGGAGATGTTGTGGCCAGGAGAATTGACAGTCAAAGGCACAGGAGAAGCCAAGGATTCAGGAAGAAGAGTTAAGACCTTTGTGCACTTAGGCTGTGAGGGTATAAAAGCCCAGGGATTCTTTTGTTTGGGGTTCCTCCTTGGAAACAGCTGGATCTTCTTCCATGTTGCTAGGCTGTGAATAAATGACTTTATGGAATGAGACAATTGATACTCTGCTATGGGAAACCTAGCATTGAGCTGGTAAGAAAAGATGATCTGACTACATGAGAGTGGGGTGTGCAGGGAATCATACAGGGCAGCACTCATCAGCTCACTGGAGTCACCCACTGCAAAAGGGCTTTGGTCCCAGCAGCTGAAATCTCTGGTGATGGTTGTGTGACTGCCAGAGTGGTTCCCGAAAGCTCAGATAGGGAAGTTGCTTAACAAATGCATCATGAGCATGTGCTATAAAACGTATATTTCCATACTGTCCCTTTGCAGGAGTGAATCAGGAAGCAGATTCCAGCCTTGTGACCTGGGTGAAGGGTGAAAGCCACTGAGGGGCTGTTGGGGGAGAAGACCTTTACATGTCATCTCATAAAACAGCTGCCCTTGAGAGGTGCAACATTAAGGACCTTCTGGGAAGGACCACATAGCCAAAACATTTCACAGAACCACAGGATCTCTTTAGAAGAGACCCACAAGTATTGTTTAGTCCATCTCTTGGCCCTGCACAGGGCAGTCCCAACAATCACACCATGTGCCTGAGGACATGGTCCAAGTATTTCTTGATCTCTGTCAGGCTTGGTGCTGTGACGGCTTCCCTGGGGAGCTGTTCCAGTGCCCAACCACCCTCTTGGGTTAAAAACCTTTCTCTGAGCAATGTCAGTGACACGGCAGACAGAGCCCTTGAGGAGTGAGAAGACATATCCTGAAACTTCCCTGAATCAAAAACACGAGCAGAAGCTCAAGGGCACAGATTAAGCTCAAGAAGAGCTTAATCACCAGTGCTCTTTATGTCCCTGTGGATGATGAAGAGACAGTACCATTCTGTCCATGTGGCACTGCAAAGGACAGTTCATCCCTCAAAAAACAGTAGAAGTGGTGTCTTGATATGGTGGATTGTATCTGTCTTTTTGGTCAAGAGAAGAAGGTGATAAAAACTATACTTTCTTTTATTCTTTCATTTCTCTGAGAGAAAAAGTAAATGTTTTGTGCCTAGCTGTTAGTGTCAGCTGTGCCTCAAAAGAAGACCTTTAATCTGCAAAATGCTTCTGTGGTTTTCAAAGTCTTTCTTATGGTTGTCATAATTTTTATATATTAATTTTGTAGTATTAAATTAATTTTGTCACACAATGGAAAGATGAAATAAGGATTGATTTTGTCATGCAGAAAGGAAAAAGTCATTCAAAAGTTTTATCTTCTAAATTTTATTCCCCTTCTAACAGTAATAGACTATACAAAGCATATTTCTTTAATAATGTAATAAAATTCATGTCATTTTGAGCTAGGCCTTAAAATAATAATAATAAATTATTATTAATAATGATGATATTAATATTATTATCTACAGGTTACAGAGAAAAAGGCAAATATGTTTAGCATTCAGAAGCTAGTCCCAATTTTGTAAGCTTTTATTTCAGAGATACATTTCCTACTTAACTGCATAGTGAGACAAGTCACATGCAACTAAGAACAAACCCTAAATACACACACAGTTTCATTACCCACCCTCAGCTATCAAATTCTTGTCCCTGAGGAATACCGAAGTAGTAGCAAGCACTGAGACATTTCTTTGCTGAATTTCGTTATGAAAACACATCCTTGAGACTCAGTAACCTGAGGATGCTCCATAGGCAAGAAACAAATCTCAAATGGCTTAAAATCAAATCTCTGGTTCTTTATCCTTGGAACCAAACATCTAATTTTTTTTATTTTTTATTTTTTTTATTCTGAATCCTGACCTCATTTTTCTCTGACTGTTTAGTGCAATTCTACTAAGATTTCCCTGTGAATTTCCCAAGATACACTAATGGGATATTCCCAACATTGATAATCCATTAATTAGTTCTAGTTAACCTTTGTTGTGAATGAGCATTTTAATGTATCCCACCTTTAGTTCCTTAAAATCTTCCCTATTCTAATGCTGACTGGAAAACACATTTTTTCTTTCTGTTACTCTTTGCTAGAAAGTATTTAAAATCAAACTAAGATAAAATCTCAATTTTTATTGGAGAGGAGA
>NC_031770.1:104834163-104997696 GCF_001522545.3 Parus major
AGAGGAGAGGAGAGGAGAGGAGAGGAGAGGAGAGGAGAGGAGAGGAGAGATTGTCTTTTAATAGATTTATTGTACCCTAACATATTAAGTGGATTCCCTGGATATATAATATTTTCCATCTCAATCTGCAGTACACTATCTTAATTATTCTACATTTGAATCATACTTAGTAATGCTGAATGCTTAGAGATGAGGACCATTTTTTCATAATTTGCATATAATGTATATAAATGTATAAACATGATCATGAAGTGGGTCATCATCGTGGTTATTTATATGGGTTATCATAATACTCAGTAGTCTTGTTCTGGACCATCTGTTTAATAAGAAATTTCCACCAAAACTTTGAAAAAAGATGCAGAAAAAGGGAAAGCACACACAAACCATGATGCAGTAAAGAGAAATACATTGGCATTTAAGCATTCCCAATGGGTTTGGTACTCATCAAAAAGAGAGCTGTAAGAGAGTTACAAGAGAGTACAGTGCTGTGAATCTGCAGATGTTTTACTTTTGATTCTTGCTTTCCC
This sequence comes from Parus major, assembly GCF_001522545.3. NCBI lineage: Eukaryota > Metazoa > Chordata > Aves > Passeriformes > Paridae > Parus > Parus major. The sequence goes on from NC_031770.1 coordinate 104,834,691, forward strand.
TGTCAGTGTCCTGACACTTTGTAAAAATAATCTTCTAGTACTTTCCAGAAGCATCACACTCCATTGAGTATATCACTCATCATTATATGTATTTTTAAAGCTGTATAAATTAAAGGAATTTGTTGAAATTCTATGTGCAGACTAGTTTTAAATCCTTTTATTTCAGTTTCATATTTTTGAATGCTCTTGGAGATATTCACAGGAGTGATAAGACTATGAAAAGCAAAAAAAGGAGACTGAATTATGTTTTCTGACTCTTATTTGACATTAAATCAAATATTTATATGCTCCAATGAAAATCGTTTTTATCTTTTCCTCAAGTTTCATTTCTATAAAATATATAATTAAGGACATTACTCTGCCACCAGCTGAATGTTGTAAAAGTTTCAAAACCAGACTCTCAGCAGTTTTTATGTTTCTAGAAGTTGATTGGTCACAATGTAAAAACTTGGTCTTCTACAATCTGGGTCAATTCACACTAAGATGAAGATACTTGCACCATTGTCATTTATCAGTTGAGAAAGAAATGCATCACATAAAATGTAGTTTTTCCTAGAGGAAAACAGGTGTAAATCACTTAAAATGTTTGTCTGGAAACTGGCAGTTTATCACCTAGGTGATGATCCCTTTATATTTTTACTTTGTAGTGTGAAATATAAAACAATTTCAGATGACAGGATGACAAAATACCATTTTTTTTTCCCCAGCTGAAATCTTTAACCTTGCAGAGATTATGATTCAGATATATTTTACATTTGAGATGAACATCAAGAAATCCCAGATCTCAGCAGCAAGACATTAAATAGCTGCGTGCATTTGGCAGTGGCAGTTTGCCACTAAGTCACACACTGTGGAGGATTCTCCCTGTGCAAAGGAAAAAGCAGCAAAACAGTTTGGAGATGTGGAACAGCTTGCACCCTGCGAAGGGGCACTTATCACACAAACAGTGTGATTTTCCAGCCCAATCTGTTAATTGTGCTCATGCAACTTTCCAGGAGGCTCTGCCGACATGCTGCTTAGATGTACAAAAGTGCTGCTGATCTCTACAACAGTGTCTGTGCTATCCCCGTGCTCTCCAAGGGAAGATTGGATCAGATGCACAAACTGGGACAAATAGATACAGTTCTGCTGACTTCAGAGTGCTTTGGAGCTGAGGATCTGAGCTAGGCTGTAAAATACATCCATTTCTTTGCAAACTTTTTTTTTTGGTTGAGTTTCTCATTTTATGCTAAGAGGTTCTTCCCCAGAATGTGCTGTGTTTGGTCTTTTTTTAAGCATGCTGTTCAATTCCAGCAAGATTTTCAAAATCAGTAATAACTACAGAATAATCTATTTTATACTTTTGGAACAAAAAAGCAGTTAATGATTCCTAGTCATTCTCCACTGTCTGGCATATCTTTGACAGTCACTGAGCAGACTGAGACAGAGCGTATGAATCCAAATTCCACCTTGTCACTGGGTGTGGACTTTGATAAATCTGTTCTGTTTCAAGCTTCTGAATGGTAGTTTCTGCTAAAATGTAAGGGCTGGCTTTAGACCAGCCATGTTCCATTACCTGTCAGTATATTCTAAATTATTTTTCTCTGCAAATGAAACATATATCTGGCCAGAACTGATTATTTCCTTTGGACAACAGGCAGACCCAGCTGGTCCATGCATTGGCTTTTATGGCAATGATAACACATTAGCATTGTGGCCTTCCTCTTACTTTTTGCTCTTACAATTCCCTTAATTAAAATTAATGGTACCTGCAAGAAAGATAAAGAACATCAGAATAATTTTGGAAGGAAAAAACATGCATTAATTAATCTCTTCATGAAGGACATTATCTGGCAAACTAGCATCTGTCTCTCCATGAGCCAATATTTATTCAATTTTATGTTCTGATTAATTTAACAGTATTTAGAGCTCAGTGATTTTTAAATTGATGTTTTAAGACTGATAAGTTTGCATTTGTAAAACCAAACCATAAGGCTCAGCTCAGATTTTGCCATAAAAACAGTAAAAATTGGTACAAGAATTTTATGAAGCCCTTTCTCAGAAATTCAAGCTAACAGATTTATCTGTAGCTCATTTAGGTATTAGGAGGACAAGCCAGCAGTCTGTCATTAGATGTGGTCAGGGTTGCATGACACAGATCAACAGAGTACATTAGCAATGCTATCTAAGATATATACTTCAGAGATTGCACATTCTTAAACCTCAAATTAGCTCAAAAAGTGGGATTTATTCTGCTCACACTTAGGTAAAAATTAATGTCCAGTATAAATGTTCATCAAAAATATTCATGAAATAAAAGGGAAAAGTAACTTCAGAAATCCAGTTTAGAATACAAGGATTCACGTCCCAAAGTCACCTATTTTCACTTACTGGCTAATGAGGGAGCCAGGCAAAGTAGCTAATGTGTGCAAGTCTTGAATCTGGTAAAAGTTAGGTGATGTGGATCCAGCTTGTGAGTTCCTTTGATGGTAGTATTTATACAGCTAAAAAAGAAAATAACCATAAAATCAAGACAGAAACCTTACAGATAATTTGTCAATTTGCCTGGAAAGATGGGACCATGGAAGGTCCCACCAGAGGACTGAACATAAATACCAAGGGGAATTAAATGAAAGTAGCAGATCCTGCCACTTTCCTTTCTCACTCCACAGTCTCTCTGAGAGCTGTATGTATTAAAAATAAAAATAAGCATTGCAATAAAATCAGAAATGTCCTACCTACAATAATGGTTCCAGCTAATCCACTAAGGGCTTCATGAGTATAGACATGTCAGAGAATGTATCAATGTATCCCAAGATTAGACTGGAAACAGACTGGACAGCAAATCTCTGCTGTGTTTTTATAGACAACTGAGCATAAAGCTGTCTTCATATGTGACTGGGACAATGTGGCATAATCCAAACTGATATGAAGAGTAAAAACATACAAAGGAACAGAAAAAAAATCTGGCTTTCTTTTTTTTTTTTTTTTTATGAAATGTGACAAGATCTCTGTGATCTCTCTTAAAGCTCATGTCAACTCTAGTTTAGCAAAATTATAAGGGAAAATGCTAATCCCATTCACAAAGTGCAAGTGTACTGCAAACTACAGTTTTCTTCACTGTAACTTATAGACAGCCAGCTGAGAAGACATTCCACCACCAAAGGAGGGACTGAAAAGCTGAAATTATAAATGATCCCTAGCAAAATATTAACAGCATTTTCCTAATGATAAACTGAGTAGGAACAAGAGGAAAATGAGCAGTATATCTGAAACTGCTCTTCTTTTCAGCATCATCACTTCAAGATGAAAGTATGTGGAAACCTAGGTGATGTTCACAGAGAGCTAGGTAGCTCAGTAGCAGGTAAAATACTGAATGTAGAATTCTATTCATAAGTTGATGATGTTCCATTATTATGAATACATTTTGGGTTGGGAATCAGAGTTTTTATGAAAAACATCACTGAAAAGTAATGTAGCTATGGATGTAATAATGGTTTTGTTCTGTAAGCTGGTTTGGCAGTAGCTACCACTGCACAGCTTTTTACTATGTATCATTATTTTGTGAACAAAATATTCATCTCCTTCTGATGAATGCAACACTTGTGCTATTTATTTCTCTGAGTCTTGCATAATAGATGAAGGCTTAGTTATATTAATAATATGATTTATATTTTTACATGAAAATGCTCCACATAGGAAGGTGAATTATCTCAAATGGTAGACTGCCCACCTAGCAGGATACATGCCTTTATTCTCCAAACTTTTTGGAGAATGTGACACTGGAGATCAGCACCAGCAAAAAGGACCTGGGGGTTTGTAAATTGAACAGGAGCCAGCAGTGTCCTGGCAGCCAGGAGGGCCAACCCTGTCCTGGGGGCATCAGCCCCAGCATCACCAGCTGGGCCAGGGAGGGATTGCCCTGCTCTGCTCTGAGCTGGGGCAGCCTCACCTTTAGTCCTTGTTTTGGGTGCCACAAGATAAGAAAGGATTTCAGCCATCAGAGACACTCCAAAGGAGGGTCACAAGGATGGTGAAGAGCCTTGAGGGGAAGCCGTGTGAGGAGTGGCTGAGGGTGCTTGGTCTGTTCAGCCTGGAGGAGACTGAGGGGAGACCTCACTGCAGTTACAGCTTCCTTGAGAGGAGAAGAGGAAGGGCAGGCTCTGATCTCTTCTCTGTGGTAACCAGTGACAGGACCCAAGGGAAAAGTCTGAAGTTGTGTTAGGGAGAGTTTAGGTTGGCTATCAGTAAAAAGGTTCTTCACCAGAGGGTTGTTGGTCACTGGAACAGGCTCTCTGGGGAAGTGGTCACAGCTCCAAGAATGACAGAGTTCAAGGAGTGTTTGGGAGACACTCTCAGGAACACGGGATTCTTGGGGATGGTCCTGTGAAGGGCCAAGAGATCATTGTGATCTTTGATCTCAATGATCCTTGTGTCTCTCTTCCAAATCAGAACATTTAAGGATTCTATGATTCACAGAAAAATGGTGCAATATTGGCAGCATCGCCAGTGCTACAGACATCATTTTGGTTTGGGATCTCTCTCATTAATTTCTATTACGAGGTACTACTTATAACTCTTTCAAAAAGTCTAAATGAATGTAAGATCTAATAAGAAAATGTACACATGAATATAAGCACTTTATTACTGTAGAAGAAGACTGTTGCATGTTCTTTCAATACTTTCATAGCAAGTGAAATGAAGAGAACTCAATTCCATTTGACCAAAGACCAGCATTGTTAAATGCCTCCAAGGCCCACCTGCAATGTGCCTTTCCAAACTGAAGTATGATTTTCAGGAAACCCCATGGCATGTGATTCTGTTAATATATCATTGTTTTCCGGGTGAGTTTTTCATAAAGGAATGTAACAGAAATTTGAGGGCACACACCTTTGAAAAGCGCATGAATATTTATCTAAAACATAATGTGAAAACAAATTTTACTTGTTCATGAGGTTTTGTAATAAGCTTAGCTCACCTGCTGGCTTCCAAAAATGTTGTTCATGGTTCAAGAAAGGAATTTTATCTTTTAATCAGAGTTATAGTGGGAAAAAGATTTGGAATCCAAGGTTATGCTATTTCTCATTAACATGTATAGAGTTTTCAAGACTTCAAAAAAAACCCCAGTCTTAATTAATCAGAGTGATGAATGAATATTAACATGGTAAGCAATCAGGTAATCCCAACTGTACATACTTCTTTCAGCTCTTACAGAACTTTTACGAATCCACTTGCAGAGTGCCAGCTCAAACCTGAGTGGCTGGTGTAGTTCAGATCCATGGAAGGAGTGCCTGAGCTCAGTGGTGAAGCACAATATTTGTCAATTACATGAGATGCAAGTGAGAAAATGCCATGAGATGCAAGTGAGAACTGTGCAAAAGCCCAGTGTGAAGATAACACCCAGGACTCTGTCAGAGAGTGAAATGGTGAGAGCTGTTGGTTGATTATAAAGGTACAGAACATTTTCCAGGTGACTTCTTTCAGAAAGTGAAGAAAAAAAATGAAATGAGGTTTCAGAAAGTCTGCATCTCACATATGGTATGACATGAACGAACAGCTTAGATGGCTCAGGTTGTGTGAAACTGAATGATAAGTATCAGCCTCACTTCTGGAAAAGGATATCAGTTTGCTAAAATGTTTTGCTCTTTTCTCAATTAAATATAAGTATATATTTTATTTGCTTGGCTACCTTTTGCACTCTTTCCCAAAAAGTCTGACAGCATAACTTCTGGTAATTAGTTAATTTGAAAATCAAAATAATCAAGTTTCTTACTACTTAGATACTTTTTCATGTACTTAAACATTCTATCTGAGGAATCCAAATTTCAAACTTCTTGCCACTGTGCCAGAAGTTTCCTGTTGCTCTGGATATCAAAATAAAGAGTTTGTTTCATGAGGACATCCTTCAAAGAGAGTTTGGCCAAAATACCATTGTGACATGCTGCAACAGTGAGAAGTGATTCATCTTTTCTCTGTTTCCCAGCTGAGAAAGATATCCATTCATTATTTTCCCTAAACAGGACATTCTTTTATAGCATAAGCTTTTAAAGTCCTCTTTATCTTCATTAAACTGTCACACCAGCTGACAAAGTTTTGTCACTGAACTCCAGCAGTACTAGTATTAAATGAGACCCTGTGACCTTCTCTGGTGTAAACAACATTTGTACAGTACCTGAAACATAGTAGGTGATGTCTCAGCTGGCTACTCACCTATGTCAGCTCCCAGCCAGCTATGTATAATTTTCACACTCCTAAATTGACAGGGAAATCAGATGCAGTTTTGATGAAGACTGGGTTTCCACACTGGTTATTTCCTTGCATTCCTAGAGTTAGCATAGAAGATGCATGCTGAAATCCACATTATGTCCAGCTTGTGCAGCTCTGCACTTCAGCCTTCTTGGACTCGAGTAGCAACAGGCAGGACCACGTGGTTACAACTCAGTCTGTGGCTGTTTCTGGGCTGATGAACAGATACAAATTCATGGTATGACTTTGAAAGAAAACCTGAAATTAAAAGGTAAAGGACCAGCAGAGGTCTTTTACCTTTCAATTTCTTACCAGAGTAGCCTAGTGGATAAAAGAAATTGTGTGTGCAGAAGTGCCATCACGTGCTACAGCATGTACCAAATCACCTGAGCGCATCATTTCGCAGCAGAAGCTTGCCCAGAGTCCACTCCAGAAGCTGCTGAATCTCCTTTTACCCCACACATCTTGGAACACTCAGATAGTGAGAATCAAACCTGCCCTGATCTTACAGATATTCTTAATGAGCTCCAATTTATAGGTGAGACAACCTGGAACCACAATTACTTTTCTAACCAATGCTTTAAAATTTTAACTTTACTTATATGAAAGGCTATTCCATTCATTGGTTAAAAGAAGTCAGCTTGTCCTTCAAATTCTGCAGAGCAAGTCTGAAAGGTATTCTTCCAGGAATACTAAGATTTCTTTGTAAAAGTTGATTATATTTGACTAGTAGAATTGCTCCAGACTATGGAGAAACCAGTGGGGAAAAAAATCACTTTTCACTGGCACTGTAGTCTATCTACTGAGGTCTTTTGCCAATATTTAAAGGTATGGTGACATTCAAACACGACAAGCTGTACTGATTGTACCATGAGTTATATTACAACTCCAACGCTTTTGTTGCTATCATTTTTCAACATGAAACAGATTCCCTGCAAAACAAATAATGAAATTTGAATAGCTGAGATTTAATCATCCTTTCAGTCTTTCATATTTAAATAATCCTTCCATATGTGCTATAAATTGAGCCCTTTTCTCTTGTTTATAAAATATATATTCCATCCAATAAGAGATACTAAAATAAAGCAAAATAAATTATCTCTACAGTGATCTTTAATCTGAACATCTGACATAGAAAGAATAGAAAGTTCTGGAAAAGTACTCAGTAGAATTATTTAAGATTTATTTTAGCCCATCACACAAGTTATTGATATATTTTTCAAGACAGATGCCAACATTTGCTATCATTATTGTAGTAAATGCTAGTACTTTTTTTTTATCATTGAGAAGAAGCATTTTGACTTTACCTTTCTGCTTCTTTCCCAAAACAATGAGATTTTGGTCCTATTTGAATATTTACAAATCAACAGTAGATATTTCATAGCAAAGAAATCGAGACAGTGAGCACCTGGGTAAAATTGACGGGCTAGAAAAAGGTTTAAGTGTAAAATGGAGTTAAGAAAAAGAAAAAACATCAGTTTATTATACTGATAATAGTAGCAGAAGCATTCAGACTGACATATATACAAAAACATTTCCAATTCTGGATGCCAACATACTTATTTACTGCAGTGTACTCAGGGCATTACATGTGTTGTGTGATAAACAGAACTGGAATGATTATCACAAATTGTAGGTAAGGGTTCTCCTATGTGTACTTTTGCCTTTTGTGAAAACACACATTGCTACATAGTCTGAAGTTCAAGACCCCCTGATGCACCCTAAAACTCCTTATCTTACTCTCATTATCTTGTGATTAAGTCTGCCAACCATTTTCTCCAAGTCATCCCATCTGCCCAAATTCTATCACTGATCACCAGTTTAGCTTTCTCAATTTAGGGGAAAAATAGAATTATTTTTCATTGCCTTCTGCCCAAGCCTCTGGCAGTCACATCAACAGTCCCATCTGTTCTTTTTTTCAGCTTAATCCCACCCAGATTTCTGATTCTAGGATTTGCAATTTAAAGGGAGGATATGTGATATGCATAATCAATGGATTTACTCCATACAAAATACTTGCACAGGAACTCACCTTCTTTCTCTTTTTCTCATACATACACACATGTGTACATGCACATGTAAAAGCTTTCATTTCAAACACACTTTCCTTAAATGAAAAGAGCACTTAGACATTGAAATACGTTCAGCCAATCATACCTTTGGCTTGATTAAGTGTTGCTATCGTGATGAATTTGGTTAAGAGCAGGGATGTCAGAAATGTTTAATCACCAGGCCTGACAGCACATGCTGTAGATTTTCAGAGCTGGGCTGGAGGCAGAAAAATAAAATGTCTGTACATATGTCTTAAAATGTCATCTTGAATCACGTCTCATTGTTCTAATATTAAGAAGCACAGACAGTTGTTCCATCATTGGGGAAGTGGAGTTTTCATCAAAGCTGTATTTTGCTGCTTTCTCTCACAAATGAGAACTTAAAGGAAGAACAAAAAAATAAAAAATCTAACCTGAGTTGTCCTCAGAATTTTGTAGGCTTTTCTGGGACCACAGCAGAGTTTAATATCTGCAGGAAACAGAATCTGGTAGTGTTCCAAACTAGATTGATTAAGCAGACTCCTGAAAATCTAATTTATTTTCCTTTTCACACCAAAGAGAGAAAAAACAATAAATAATATGGCACATAAAGTACATATCACCCCAGTCTTTGTTTCAAAATTTAGGCCTGGTGCTTTTATCACTATTAACCTTTAAAGCAGTGTGAGATACCAGGCTGACAGTAACTCAGAATAATTCTGAAACCTGATAAAGGTTTCAGTTTAGGTACAACTAAGATTAGGTCTTTAGGCTCTTCCATGGTCTCATCAGCCACCAATACTTCATAACACAGCTCTTCAGGAAGAGACAATTTCTGTTCACACCTGCTGGGGTAAATACCACACAAACTGAGTTAGTTTGACAGTATTCCTCCTTACAAACTGCCTGCTGCTGAATTCTGTGGGAGTCTGCACAAAAATGCCAAGGCACAATTTTATATTTTTTTTTAATATCTTGAATATTTTTAATAAGTGGCTTAAAAATTAAGAAAAAAATTAGGGAAAGTGCCACTCCTTATATGGACACTTTACCAGTGTTGTTTCGAAAAAGAAAAGTCTCACATCATTATAGCCTCTAAGTTTGCCTCTGCATATGTGGAATAAAAATGTATCTAAAATCAGAGAATTATTGAATAGTCTGAGTTGGAAAGGACCTTCTAGATATGCATAATAAACACTCTCATAAGTAGCATCCCTAAATTCAGGCAATGATGTGAGATACAGAGTAACCTGTAGATGTGCTGGCAATTCTCAATGGTTTCCCAAAATTTGACTCATGTGGTTGGAAGAAAGTTATATTCCCACAAGATATGCTTGGAAAGCAGAAAATTGAATTACTACCTGTTGAATCAGATGCCTTTTCCTATTATGCATGTGGGATTTTCCTTTTCAGCACATTTTGTAATTTTTTAGATAAGACTGTTTTGAGTTTGGAATATGTTATCACTGGTGCCTTTCAACTCTTTGATGTTCTTCTAGCTCTTATACAAAAGCTGAGGACCACCAAAGTTTCCCATCACAGACAAACCCTGGATCACAGATAACATGTGGAGACATTACAAATCCCTCCTCCTGGAGATGCACTGGCTGCTCCTCTTGGGAGCCAAGACCACTCTTGAGAGTGAAGTCTGTTTAAGGCATAAGCCATCTCCAGATCTGAATAGTCAAACACTTACAAGAACTTTTCCAAAGCAACACAAGCTCAGAAACAAATAACTGCTATTTTGCATTATGATCCAGGTATTCCTATCAAATTATATTTTCATCAAATATCATAGTTTTAGATCACATTTTCTGTTTCAGGAAATAAGAACATTAAAATTTAGAGCAGTTTAATTTTTCCTATAAATCACATGCTGCTGTAGCCATAACATCTGACCCTACTTAAGAAATCTGTGTTTGATTTCTAGCTCTTATTTTGACTTGATGTGAGATGCTGCCAAAACAAAAACCAAACATAAAACCTAAACAAACAACCCCCCCAAAAAACCCCAGAAAACAACAACAAAACAAAACAAAAAACAAACAAAAAACAAACAAACAAAAAAAACCCTACAAACAAAAAACAAAGGCCTATAAAGCCAGGACAACATACACTGTTCTAATGTGGAAAAGCTTTAAGGATTTACAAGAAAGAATGATTTAGAAAACCGAGAGAACTCTCCCATTTTTTATTTAATAAGAATGACTCTTACATTTTATAACTTGTTAAGGTACCATCTAATTTCATTTCTCTTCTTTACAGAAGGTTGCCAGTATATACACATTTAAATGGTCACAGAACTCCTTATTTCTCCACAAATTTTCTTGTTAAATAATAATATAAAATAAACACCTTCTTCAACGAAACACAGACCTTCACCTACATGCCTTTTCTTACACTGGACTTTCACAAACAGACCTCTTCTTGCATTGCTCTGAAAACCCCTGGCTGTTTGATAGACCATATAAATTTCCTTTGGGATTACCTCTCATAAGAATTCCTATTTCCATGGAACTCAGATATGAGATAAATTTAGGCACGTAAATTTGAGTGGAATCAGCAATATTAATGAGTAATCCTTCTCTATATTCAGTAGGTTTCTGAATGTCACCTCAGAAAAAGGTGTTCTTGCTGGTGTATCTGTGACCAGTTCACTAAAAAACCACATTTATTCAGCAGGGTTGTGCTGCACTACAATTACTCAGATGTTTGTTTTCACCTTTTTTACTTTATTGTTACAGTGGACAAAAAAGCCTTCAGGAAAGCACAAATTATTCTGACACTACCTATATTACCTGAAAGTCTTTTTTGTGAGAATGATATTCATTTTGAATATATAAGATAAACCAGGAAATACTATACAGCAAAATGTATATAAATTAAAACAAGCTGTCCTCAGACTGGTGGGCATATCCTTCACTGGGGTGAGATGATGGATCAGTACTAAACCCAAGAATAATTATCCTGATTCAGACCAACTGCAAATTATCCAAAGATGAATGGGTAAAGGTAAGGGCCAGAAGAATTATTTTTCAAGACACTTATAACAACACCAAGAGTTGGAGAGTCAAAAGTAATAAAACTTTATGGCTGGCATTCACAAAGCTAAATGGAAGCATTTCTCTGTCTACCTCTGGGGCAGAGGAGGATCACTTGACAGAGGTTTGTAAACAAGACCAGAGTACGTAGACCATGCAATACCATGAAGCTTCTACTTCATCTACTTTTTTTTGCTTCCCTTCTCACTTTATTCTTGTCTAGAGGCAAAATACATTGCATGACACAGTGAGAAAGCACAGAAATTTTATTAAAAAGTAAGACAAGAAATAGAAAGCCTTTTGAAAAACAAAGAGGAAAATAGCTGTTGCTGTAGAATAAATCCCAGTCTAGTTTCTCCTACTGGCATCTGCACATGTTTGGGGGCAATGGGAACGTGAGGACCACTGCCATGCTCCCGTCACACTGCCATAATCAAGCAGTTTTATCAAGCAAGGGTCAGTCTTGCAACCAACAAAATTGAAGAAGAGTGTGTGATATGTTTACAGGTCACAGCAAGAACACCTTCATTTACCAGGAAATGAGAATAGAGCTGTGCTATGTCTTTGACAAGAAATTGCATTTCTTTGTAGGACTTGGTCCTTTGCCAACATCTCATCTAAGTGCATCTTTCTTTTGGTCTGCAGAAGGAATTGTCAGTGGTCCAAAACAACATACTTAAAGTGTTATATGCCAAATGCCTCAAATGGCCCAGTAAGCCCAAACATGCATTTAGAGCACTGACTGTTCACCTAAGCAAGGCTATTTTTGCTAATTGGGAAGCTCACTAATGGACTAGTTCATTAAAATAATGTTTGGATTTGTATTTGCATCTTCAAAAATTACAACATTTCTATTCCAGAATCAAATAGTCTAATTATCATTTGGGATTTTTTGCTTCCTTTATAAAAAATTCTGTGAGCAGCCCTGGTGGCAAGTACAAGAGCTAAAGGCAAACATGAAACCCCTATTTGGACTGCAAGCTGGCACACTGGGGCATTCACTATGGGCTCAGGGCTGGAATGGACATGGACATGGTTTAGAATCACTGCCAAATCCTGGTGAGGAAAGACAACTCCACCAAGCTGAAGTGATGCTGGTAACACACAAAGCTTCCTACTGGAAGTGGTTGAATTTGCTATGTCATATCAGCTCATTTAAGTGCTGGGCAAAGCTGTTTTGCAGGTTCAGTATCCTTCAGGTCAGGTATCCCTCACCAGGATTAGTCCCAGTGAATTTCAGCACCTAACCCACACCCTGCACAGCAAAGGAGAACTCAATTTATCTGAATTGGGTAGCAAGAAATTTTGGCAACACACCTCTGGTGATCTTAAAAGGGCTGGGGAAGAGTAAGAATTTTCAAGCCTCAGATTCCGTTTTCATCATTGCTGCCGTGCTGGGCAGTATTCAATTCTCTCCTGAAAGTCCTGAAAAGTTCCATAAACTTTTATTCAGGGGAAACTTTCAGCTAAGTATTTTCACAGCTGCCAACATCATATCAGTTTCATTATTGATCCAAGTAATCCCATGTACATAACAAATATAAAAAATGTTTTATAAAAAACATAGAAGTTAGTTTCAAGATACATTCACCTCTCTTCCAGAGAAATCAGGGAGCATTGAACTAAAACAAAATAAGATTTAGCTCAAACTGATCCTTCTGACTATCAGAACAGGGAATACTTAGAATTGGCACCTTTTTCCAGAGAACAGACATCAAAATACATGTGAGAACTTAACTTGGGATTGTCGAGTTTTTTTAATACTCTAAGAAAGTGTCAGGAGTCTCAAAGTATTTCCTCTGACAATAAATTGGCACACTGGTAGCTGCAAGTTAATGACATTTTTTGTTTGCTTAAGCACTCTAAGTTTAATGGGAGGACAACTCAGACAGACTGCTCTCTTTTGCTAGAGCTCTCAGATGAGTTCTTGTCAAGTTTAATATTGTTTTCTTAAAGCTGCACAGTTAATAGCTTATAGGAGCTGGTACCAAATCATTTTGAAGAGATGGTTTTACATTTCTGTGAACATTGAACATAACAATAATACTTTTTTTTCCCCTTGATTGGCTGTTTTGGTTGCTGTTTTTTTTCCTTACAATGCTCAAGTCAAGGAAAAGGTTTGTACTTCACAAAAACCCCACAGTAATTCAAAAATATACATATCATTTTCATTAATATTGTGTTTCTCTAAATTAACAGAGTCTAAAAATATGAAGAAGAGTTAAAGAGCAAAGGTAACATTCAGAAATTGCTTTTCCAGAGAGCTGTTCTCTGCTGTGCACTCATACTATTTCTGTGTGATGTTGAATGATCAAACACACTCACTGCAAAGAGAGAATCTCAGTGTTCCATATGGTAAAAAAACCCCAACAAAACACAAAACCAACAACAATGGCAACACAAGCAGAGTGTTTATCACTCTGATTATTCTTTTTTTATATGATAGCATTTCAAAAGAATAGACATCCTTGAAATCAGGGCATGGCTGTGGAACGCCAGCCCAGTCCACTTACTTTAGGAGGGGAGAAAAAAACAGGAAAGAAGAAGTAGAACAATTTATCAAGAATTGTGTAGACATGTGCTCTTTCAGAGATTCTTGTTTGCTTTATTACTCATTTATATTTTGGTACTCTTATAACTTTGAAAGTCATCAGTCTGTAAAAACTTCCATAGAATGAAAAGACAAAATATAAAATCTGTGCAAATCTTTTAGAAATATCTTCTGTCTGTTTTGTCTACAGTCCATCAATTTCAACTCAGATTAAGAATTGTTTTTAAAAATATATTTTTAAAAATTTATTAGAAGGAAAATATTTTTTTAAAAACATGCTTCATGAAATACATAATTAGTTATTTAATATATTTAGAATTTTTCTGTCTGTTTGGGTTAAATCTCCTTTAGTTGACATATTCTGGATACAACTGAAGAAAACAGTGCATATAACAAAATTCATTGTGGGGAAAGAGCATGGGCATCAAAAAGAGATGTGAAACAGAACATGGAAATTCCTTCTCAGGATTACCATTTATCCATTTTACAGTGGGATCATATGTATGGAAATCAGACCCACTGTGTAATGCTCTGCCCTGGAAATTGGCCTCTTTCACACCCCCTTCACTGAGGCATATGGTTCTTTATTTATCTGCAGTGAATTGTTATTGTATTTGTAGCTGGTGGTCCTGTCCCACATTGTTCTCTTTCTGAGCATTAAGAAACTTGCTGGCTTGAAGATATTGCTCCCACCAGGCATCATCACCCCCTGTGTCTCTCACATAAAACAAAGACAGAAGCCAGAATGTGTAATTTCCTTGTTCCTAATGTCTCTGTCTATTCATTGCCTGTTTTGTTTTGCCTGTTCCTTATTTTAACCAGTTTCACAATCAGATGAGCCACTCATTTGTGCCATGGCTCAGCAGTGGAGGCATGAAGGTTAATGGCACTGTCAGAGGTTTTCTGATGATCTGAACACCACACATACCATCCCATGGCCCTCTCCAACCATAGCAAAGAATTACAGTGAAGCACAGCAGTCATTTCCAATATTGGTTGTTTTTGGTTAAACTAAGCTTTTCCAAATCCCCTGGAATCACATCCCTTCAAATAGTTTTTGAAATTTCTTTTTAACTTCTAATATTTTTCTGAGGTGCAGAGATACACATCCTTCTTTCAGCTCTTGTTTCCCCACAGCCTCTGCATTTTGTCTCCTACCCTCACAACCTATCCTATCTCCTTGGAATTCTAGAAGTTTTTTAAGTCGTAGTTAATCTAATTTGACCATTTTTCTGCACCATGTGTTCATAACTGTTAGAAAAATATTTCCAAAACACCCATTGCTTTCCAAAAAACTTTACTGCTCTGAAACAGAAAGCACAACTGTAGGATGTTTTATTATAACTTGCAACATCACCAGTATTTTGAATATAGAATTAAACCACATAAGCCTATCACAAATGGGAAGTAAAAGTTTCAAATATTACACATGAGCAAATTTCTAATAAACTCCATGCCAGACTTCATGATTCAAGGCAACAAATTATTACATAAAGAATGAAAAAATAACCAAAGGTAGAAAAATATTCCTACCAATGCTTGGCTAAACAAAACTGAAAGAGAACCAGGGTCTCTGGTGTGCTTTGGAGATGAATTCTTCCTAGATTACTGTACCTAAATTAACTGTCTGGGTTCCTTATGTGAGCCCTTGAGAAATCATTCCCAACTTAACATGTGGGACCAAAACTAGGATTTACCCTTTTAAGGAGTCTCATCATATCCTAAAAAGAAGACTTAGATGATAAGCTTAAGTAGATTACTTCTACTTATTCTTCTCTTTGGTGAAAATTGAGATGAATTACTGCTTATAACAGCTGTTAAGAATTCCTAAGAGTGCATTAAACCTTGTGGCTTCCTAATCTGCTAGGAAAGATCCTTTTGTATGTTCCTAATGGTATTCATTAGGGCCACAGCCACAGTTTTAGAATCCAAATTGCTGGTCATTACTTGCAAGACAAGCAGTTGGTATTTAGAAGGTATCATTGCTCTGTGGCTTTGGAAGAGAAGACAAGCCAGTGGTCTGAGCTAGGTATGTCCTTCCTGTTAGAATTAGGAGCAAAGGAATGCTTGCACAGCCAGTCTGCTGAACACACACCTTAGGGGATCCTCCTTGAATATTAAACTAGTTGTTTTTGACATTTCCTTTTTGTTACTGCTATTCCACTTTTACTGCCATAGCTTCTGTAAAGCAATAAATAATGAGTTATTCTCTTCCTGAATGTTTGTTGTCAACATAATCAGTATGAGCTGGCTCATATTCATATTCAGTTCTTTGCTGAAATATTCAGTGTGGCTTGAGGTGGTCAGGAAGGTGCTGACCCTTGGGAAGCTGTAGTGAGAACAACAAGCAGAAAGGATTCTGGTCCAGCTGGATCACTGAGCTTTCTTGCCAAAATTTTCACCTACAGCTGACTGAGACCCTGGGGATGTGTATAACCCGACCTGGCAAATAAATTCTATTCTAAAAAATCAAGTACAACAACAACTATCTCTCTAGATTAAGGAAAATATAATTTGGGAGTCTTAGGGGTTTGACAAGTTTCTTGCTGAGTGAAAAGAATTCAATGTGTTGCAAAACCCTTTTGCCAAGAGTTGCTTGACACACCATGCTATTTTCCTGTGAATTATATGTTGTCATTTAAACATAAGAGCGTAAACCTACTGACTTAGTAAAAAACTTTTAATTCCTTTTTGCATGCAAAAAACTTTATTCTTGTCTCATAAATGGTCTCAAAGTAATGAAAAACAAACTTGGTGTATTGGAATTAGGAAAAAAAAATAGGCAGAAAGACAGGAAAAAAAAAAAAAAGAGAGAACACAGTCATATTTTCCCTGAAGCTTCTAGAGTCCTCTGTGCTTTCAGCTAGTGCCAGATAGAATATGACAAGATAATTTTCCAAGAAAAAAAGCAAACCCAATAAAAAAAAATTAATGTGAAATTTTAAATTTTGCTAGAAGCTATGTTTGATAATAAATCAATATATGTTGGCGTTTTCATCACAGTTTGCACATTAAATGACAGTATAAAGTAAGGGCTAAGCTACATTTGAATTGAATTAAGTAGAGATTTGCACAAGGATTGCATCAATAGATTGAAACAACAAAAATAATGTTAAATTAATTAAAGATACATACAAGTGATTTTCATGTCTTGCATTCTACAAAAATTCTAAAAAATTACATTAACTTATTATATT
The DNA here is from genome assembly GCF_001522545.3 of Parus major. Taxonomy (NCBI): domain Eukaryota; kingdom Metazoa; phylum Chordata; class Aves; order Passeriformes; family Paridae; genus Parus; species Parus major. The sequence goes on from NC_031770.1 coordinate 104,851,735, forward strand.
TACTAATATATATAATATTTTTTTCTGTGCAAATATTCTTGTAAGTATAAAAATATTTATTCTATTCCCTAATGCTATACTTTAAATATTCAGTATCCTGTTAATATGAAATTAATACCTCACCACCACATTATAAAACCAACTACATTATCAGAGATATAAAATTCTTATGGTAACAAGGATTATTTTTTTTTTTTTTTTGACAAAAAAAGAAGAATAGTTGGTTACTTGTCTGTTCATTTTCATCTTCTTTGGGAAATGAGATACAGAGTTGGCCAAAATGTTTTGTTTTCACTGAACAGATTCATCACTGGCCTTACTGGCCATTGAAAGCATCAAAAACTATTTCAGCTAAATGTTAAGATAAGCTTAATATTTTTACAAAAAAAAGCTGCCACTTCAGAACCTCTTAAAGCTTCTAGATGAACATTTCAAAAATGACAATGTTTAGATTATTTATTCATTATTTGCAGTTTGGTAAACCATCCTGGAAACAAAAATATTTTCTTTTGATACCTACTTGAAAAAGATTAATTCAGCATATTCTGAAATATGTAGGGTTTTTTGACTAATAAGCGTTCTGTGCAGATAGACAAAGACAAAACAGAATCACATCAGTACAATAAGTCATAAGGACAACTCCTCTGAAGTCTGCTATCCAATTGAGCAGTCAAGTACACAAAAAAGTGCTTACAGAGTCAATCCTTAATGATATGCTGAAGCAAAACAGTATTTCACTGTTTTCTGAAACCTGAGACAAGCAACTAGCTATTTAAAATTGCCATGACTGAGAGATCATGGTATGCAGAAGTGTTGTGAATGGTTCTGAATAAACAATGAATTTAGGATTTCTGGAATTAACAAAGTAAGCTTGGCAATTTAGATTGACAGAAAGAAGCATAGTTTAGAGAGATAGTGCAGAGGCAGAGTCCTCAAAGGTGATATTTACAAAACTATGGGAGGAGAACGCAATCACTCTCTGTCTTTTCACAGTTCATTTCAGGTACATTTACGTGCATTAGTAAGAAAATTTAGTAAGAAAATGATGTGTCTATTCCCTTCAAAAAGCGTAACTAATCATCCCTGAAAACTACTTTTTCTTCAGAGAGCTTAAGCCAGAGGAACTAACAAATACTTTTTGTTATAAGCACCTTAACTTCATTTTATTTTATAGTTTTAACCCACTTTGCATTCTTTAAATAACTGTTTCACTAAGAAGCTCGAATTTACTTATATTGGCACCCTCATTAGAAACCTATCATTTCTGGTTTTTTTCTCACTATAATGGTATTGTTCAGCAGTAAAACCAGCTCTATTTGCCTGGGAACTGTATTTTGCAGCAGCATCTTTGGCAGGTTTAGGGTAGACTCATTTTCTTTAATTTGTCTGGTGGGTTAAAGTTGTTTTCTTTTCTCAATCCTTGCTTTCATAATGCAGCAAAATTTAATAAATATGCGTATACAATGTCCTCATAGAAACAGTTTTCTAAGGAAATATATACAGACCAAACATCCATTTTTGCTCATATGACTCAAACTATAATGATGCCTTTCTTGATATTGGATGGCACTGGAAATAAACCCAGAATTAACTCCCTTTTTCACTCCCACACAGAGTGCTTATCCTCTAACTGAATGATTAATTACAATTTCACACTCGTGTCTGTGGACATTCTTCACAGCACTGGGAACAATCAACATTCTCAAATGCACTTTGTTTCTCAAACAAAACAAAAGTTCCTGAAGGATAATAAAGACCCCAAACCAAAAAAAAACCCAAAAAACCCCAAAAAACAACCCAAAACTAAAAAACAGAAACTCAAGAAGCCAAGCAAAAAGAAGGAAAAAAACCCTCACAAGGCCAAATGATTCTCACAGGGTTAAACAATGATTCTACATTTTTAACCTGACTTACATAAGTCAAGCAAAGACATGGTGTTTTCCACTTCCTCGCAGTGCTTGGGAAGAGCTGTGGTGGCAGCCTTGTAGTGCCTGTTTGTGCAATATCTGAGACCTGTTGGGGAAACTACAAAAGAGGCTTATTGAATTTTAATGCTGAACTAATGTTACATTTGTAGCTGGCTGCATTAGATGGGTGACTGCAAGTTGAGAGGAGAGAGTAAAAAATGGCTTCCCCCTTTTAACTATTGAGTTCAAATGTTCATCCTGTCCTTTCTGTGAACCCGCTATTTATGGCAAACTCTTTTAACCTATATATAATTCATGAAGAAATCCGTACAGAATAACATTACAGATAGATGACTGTGACAGATTTTTTGACGCAAGAAAGCTTCACATTTCCTCTGTGCCTGTTATCCGATGTAGAAAGCCTATGTCACAGTCAACCCAATGCAGATTTCTCAAAGAAATCAAGTATAAGTAAATCACTTCAAATGTGAATTCAAAAATTATTTTGCATTGAGTAACATGCAATTTCTGTGTAAAAGCACATAACTCTTACCCAAATCTCCAGGTTTTTTATAGTATAGCTGGTGTTTACTGCAGCTGCTCTTGGGTACCCTGTGGCAGAATTAACTGAACAGCAAAAAAATTTTAACTGTTGCCTTCATTTACATTTCAATATTTTAATTCTCTTCTTTTGAGAAGTATGGAAGAGATAAAAGATATTTGTTCACATGAATTAAATACTGGACTTTACAGAATATGGCAGCAAAATTCACCTACATTTTCTTTCAACTTTTCAACTCCACTCTGTACGAGTCAACACCTTATTTAATAACATATGAATAATAATGCACATTTTATATCACATCTAATATGAAACACAGCTGAATTGATCCCATATGTAGCCCCCAATATTGTTTCATTACCACATACTTCATCTATTTTTCAGCCAGCATGATAATGTTCATCCCCATACAAAATTGAATTAGCTGTCTTAATAAAGGAAAAGCAAAGAAGAATTATTATCATTAATAGTGCAGCTAATCATCTGAGGAGGAGGTATTCTCAGTGTAAATAAATTAAAAGTTAAAAAATAATGAGTTCTGCTAATGGATTTTATCTCTGTCAATTAATAGTATTCTAGAAAGATCTGATATATAGAAAAAATATATTTACCTATATGCTATATAAATATCCCTATGTATTATACTAATACCCCAGGGAAAGAAGTTGCTGGTAGTCATGGCAAACATGTAATTTATTTCTGTTTTGCAGGACTTTTAAATCACAAATATCTCCATAAGAAATTTAACTTACCTTGTCAGCAGGTCACAATTACCTTACATGGCACAGGTTTTAGCCCAGTTTCTGGAAGCTCGTATCCAAAGGCATATTTTTATTACTTTGATATTTTATTACCATTAAAATAGAATGGATATCGTTTTTCTCTCTCTTTTTCACTCTGCATCTTATTAGCTATCAGATATTCAATATTACACAATATGTTACCAGATGTCTATGGTTATATAGTTTTCAATAAAAAATATGCCTAGTTCATTAATTTTTGCATTTGCTTTTTTTTTTTTTATAAAGTAATTCTGAGCACAAATTAAGTAGATAAAGTTCATAAACAGAAGTAATGTTCCTTGTTACCCTGTTGGAAGATGTGTTTTAGCATTTTGTTTACAATATCAACTGCAAAGCTCATAATGGCAAAAAAATTAATAGTTCACAGTCTGTTTTATATGCTGATATTTAATTAAATAGTGTATAGCTTTGAGTGCACATTATATGTTCTACATGCATTACTCATATTAATGACTATCACTTGATAGGCATCCAGGGGAGTAATTTTACAGGAATTATCAGTTAAATAAATAAAGACCCATCTTTGTAGCTTTCATGGCATGTGCATTAAGATAATGCAGTTGATTCAGGAATGAAAATAGACAAATAATAATCACCAGAGCTGGAACCATCCAAAGTTTCTCTAGCATTCTAACTTCCAAAAAGCTAGAAGGGAAGTTGTGAATATAATGGAAAGCAAGCAACTGTCAGAGCAAGGCCAAAATGTATTTTTGTGCATCAGGTGCTCAACCAAGCTGAGAGTCATCATATTTTTGAGAACACATTAAAGATTAAGAAGATGGTGAAATATAGACCACAAAAAATCAAATGCCTTTGCTTGTGGCCATATTATCTAACAAAATACCAGAAGCCATTAAAGTCCACCTTTACCTTACCACCTTTGAAGGTAAAAGCCTTCATGAAGGAGGCTTAGGACACCCAAACATGCAACTCAGTCTGCCACTGCTGATGGGTCAGGAATAATACTTGATGCTGTTTGAAACACCTTCCACTGCAATTTCCTTGGTTTCTTCCCTTTAAGAAATTCTCTGAGGCATTCACAAAACCATTTTATTAATCCTTGTATATCTGCCAGTGATGTTAAATGGAAGGACACATGCACATTTTAGAGAAAACAAACCTACACTTTTACATTAGTCAGAAGGCACTAAATAAATGAAGATTCATAGATTTTGTTTCTAAACCCAAATGTGATAGCCATCTGTTCTTACTTGTTGTATGATCCATGGCACAGAATTTCCCATTATGATTCCTGCATTGTATGGATGAGCTAAACACAATTTAGTTTAATTTTCTAAAGAAATTAATATAATAATAATTGTGTACACCAGGAATGAAAGAGGCTTCAGAGCATTACCTTAATGAACCCACTAAATGCTGTATTTAATATTTGGATGATGATGAAAAGAGGAATTGATAGACTCTTTAAAACAAATTTTGTCATTTTGATTATTGTATCTCATTAAAAGAACAGAGTCTCATTGTTCTGGTTTTTTAAATGCATATGAATGACTAGATAATAAGTATACCAAATTTATGTGCTAGGTAAAAAGCTCCAGACTTGTTTTTTAATACTGTTTGTGTTTGTTTCGTTTTGTTGGGAAAACAAAATTTGAGAAATTTGAAATCACTATAAGAATATGATGTTTGAGAGAAGAACTAATCTAAAAGCTGATTCTCAGTTCTCGTTTAAGCAGATAAGGTATAAGCTGTTTTGTTAAAAACATTCTGCAAAAAAAAGCTGAGCAAAATTAGACAAACACAGCTGAAGATAATTTTCATCTTTTTTTTTCATGAAAAATGTTAGCTAGAATGAAAATCTTGTACAAGAAAATATTTATGTCAAAAATTAATTCCTTTTAAAAAATAATTTTACCTTATTTCTTAAAGGATATAAACCTTTTAAAATTGAGCTGTAAAGAAAAATTAAGCACACTACAAACAGGTTACTTGAATACTAAATTGCTCTTCATATCGCATTATTTGAAGCTGCTTTGAAAAGGATTAGCAGCTCCTCACATCTTACAGACTGCAGAATCAATGGAGTCACTTAGAAAGCAGAGGTATTTCCATATCCCAGCTTTAAACCAGTGTTCAGATTCCACTTCCCTGAGTACATTAAAAATGTACAGACAGATAGCAAAGCAGATAACAGCAGGTGAACTTCTGGCCCCATTACAGTCAATGGGAGGTCTGTCATAATATCAAAGGCGCCAGGATTTCACCCTCTAACTCTTCTTTCTCATCCATCAGAAAAGCACTTTCACCCACCAAACTTAATGACAAAGCAACTAAAAGTTTTGAACAGTTTTGAAGTCCCCACTGCAAACTTAAATTTCACATTTGTTTGAGAGGCACTGGCAGCTTTTAAAGTGTGGATTATCAGTCAGCCTCCTGCAGTTGACAAAGCAAATCAGAGCAAGTAAATTTGAATGTGTGAATAAAATACATGTTAAAAAAATGTAGTAACAACTAGTAAGATGCCAAGAAAATTTCTGTATTTAAATTAGACATCTGTGCCCTATTTTTAAATATTCATCATTGTAAGTGATTCAGCATGTTCCTCACTCCTGTCAGAGTACACATATTTTAAAAACCTTTTAGCTTTAACACATTCATTGCCACATGAATCCATTACTAGAAAATTTTCTACCCTTAAACTTATTCACATCTAAGATTTCAGCGTGAGCTCAACTGAGACAACACAAACTGAAAAGAATACTTGCTTTATCAGAGCTTGTGTAAAAATATAAACACAGCTATTAAAATGAAATATAAAAGCTAAATTGTTCAGACACATGACTGATTAATGTTTACATATTGACTATTCTTAACCAACTATTTCTGATTCATAGCCATGACCTAAAATGGGTGCACAATTGGGTTGGAAAAAAGAGAAAATCATTCCTGAAGAGGGCACAAAAAATTAAAATCTAGCAGAGTATTATCCTGGAAGCATAGAGGTGATAGGGGAAAATATGTGAGCCATTTATTTCAGAGCACTCATACCGATGTACACTTAAAATAAATGGATAAGTGGGTAAAAGTCTGTATGACATTCATTGTCCTGATTTGTGTGAGAGGTTACATGAGGTGATAACAGTGGTTCTTTCTGGCCTTGCAATCCATTAAATTATGTATTATCTGAAATGAAGGGGGGAAAATGACTGTATTACAATAAGTTTGATGAATATCCCAACCCAAAACCTAACCCAAAGTTGACACACATTACAGAGCAAGACCCAAATGCCTGTGGGTTAATTAAACTGGCTGTCAAAGAATGATGAAATGATTTGGGATATGGGACAAATTACATCCAGTACTTTTAAAGTTCATGAAAAGCCAATAAAGAATGGAACTAAATTTGATTCAAAAATGGTTAGACTTGGTACATAGAAAAGGGCATGATCACAAATTATACTTGTGCCTGAAAATGAACTAATGAGGGAATTGCCAAGAACTCCCCTCATGAAGCCACAATAGCAGAAAATATCTGTTGTCAGCAAGAGCTGGTTGCAAGAATGCAAACAGTAAAACATATCGGCAAAATATGAGAAGATGCACCTGCCAAAAAAAAATCAGCAAACACACTTTATGAACGTGTCACAAGAGTCTAGCAAAGAGTCTGCACATCCTATTGACAACACCCTTCAGATAAATCACATACTAATAGGTCTGAAACGTTAGCTTCTGGTAAAATAGCAAGTGCTTATGATATTTCCCACCATCTAGGACTGAAAAAGTTCTGCACTGAACGTCAAGGAGTGGTACACAAAGACACCAGAAAACATCTATCCACTGGGAAATTTTGTTCCGGAAGAGTACGAGGAGAAAATGAAAATTAAAAAATTAAGATGAGAGACACATACTCTGATAGACAGATTTCACTACAAAACTGATTAAACACATCAGTTAATTCATGGATTTGCTTTTTGTTGATTTGAAGAAGGTGATCAGTCTTTGTATACATTTTGGGAAAAATGCCCATTTAATGTTTGTATTTAGTCTCTTCTTAGATTCATTTAGTTATTTCACAAATAGCTAACGTTTATTCCCTGAAGATTCCTAGAGTTTGTGTAAATCACTGAAGATAGGCAATTAAAGAGGGTAATTGTACTGCTGAAAACAATAATTAGACTTTTTTTTGTTCCTTAGTATTGTCTAGTTTGGATCCTTTCATTATTTTACCACAGGTAAAAGTCAGATTAGTCTAGCTATGAATTGCAGGAAAATGTTTTAATATCTACCTAATAAGATTATTCATTTTTATTAGTTTCTTGATTTGAAGTCATATTATTTCCATATCTCATCATTGAAGTCTTATAATTTATATAGGAGGAAAAAAAAGAAACTATCACAAGGTTCTCAACAATTTGACAGTGAAAATTATTAACTTTGGTCAGTATGCGAAATACTTAAGAAAATGGTGCCAGGAGCAGGGCCGGGAAAGATAAAGTGCTCCATGAGTTATAGCTTTAGTACTTAATGTGTATATCACAAGTCACAGAGCAGACATGTTGAGTAAAAACATTTATAACACCAACGAAAAGAGACAAAGAGGCTATTTCTCTACAAATGAGCCTACCCTGAAATAATAGTCTGAGCAAATAAATATTTTAAAACTGTACATTTCCTCGTGAAGGATAATGCATATTCAAGCTTAAAGCACAGTATTTTTCTATTTGGAGAACTATTTTTCAGGATAATCTTGAATTTTAGAAACAGATTGATAGAAATTACACCAGGTTATACAGATTAATTTACATTTATTTATGTTTATGGAAGTTTAAACATGCCTATCAATAAATATCTTAATTAAAGTGCCTGATCTGAATCTGTGAATCCTTAATGGATGTATCCATGGAGTGCAAATTTAGGAAACTAGAATTTCTTTCAAGAGAACCAGGAATGTAGGAGCATGAGAGATCATATGGTTTTATAACCTATTTTTGTTTCTTTTGTGCTTAAAGTTCCCATCAGAACTAGAACTCTGTTGGTCAAGTCTATAAAATAACACTTGAAAATAAAGAGTCATGATAAATAGTATAACCTCCAAAGAGTTTATGAGCAATAAGAATGATGAGTGTATTTCCTTGGTTTTATCTCTTTTTTTTTTATAGTGTATGTTTTATTTACTTTTTGATGTTACAGATTGCTGGTTCAGCACCTCTTTTCCATGTATCTCTATACAGCTGTTTGTAGTTACAAATAAACTCTTAGTCAACAATCAAACCCGATGTAAACTGAGAGTCTTTACTGATAAAATTATGTATTTTTTTACCAATCCAGGAATTAATTTGGGGCAGTGATAAAAATGAATTGAAACAAGAATACGATTCCACTGCACCGCACAGTGATAAAATAATTTAATCTGCTACTTTAAAGTTGCAGATGGAAGACCTTGTGAAAGACCAATATAGAGATATTGGGGAAAGGCTGAGCTAATTATTCTCACATTATAAATCTCAAATGTACCATTTCTAGATTCACTCCATTATTTGTTTGTTTTTCTACATCCCATTTAGCAGCTCTATATAAATCTCAGGATGAACCTTCCAACTAAGTAAAAAGAAATTTCTATTGTTTACAGGAGAAAGTTCTAACTGGACAGACCTAGATGCATGTAGCTGAGAAAAAATAATTTTCAAAATCTAATTACTTTAGAAACATATTGTTTCAATATTCCTGAAGAAAAGATCTGTTTTGTGGTGAAGTAGACACTAAAAAAAGGGAAAAATGTATCTTTCATCAAGATGACCTCATTTTCCTTATGCAGATTTATAGAGAGGTACACATTAAAACTTGCCTGTTCTGAAATGCTACCAATAAACAGTTTGTGCCTCTAAATAATCATTCTTTTTTAATGTCACAAACACTTTGCTAAACAAGAGTTTTAAATTCCAAACACTCCAGCTTCTAAATTTGTGACCAAAAAGTTCACCTGAAGACCAGGCACTCTCCATGCCCATTGGATAGGCTGGATCCAAGCTCTTGGAATGCCAAAAGGTGACAGGCTCGAATGTGACAGACAGCCCTTGCTAATTTGCTCTTGAACCCCCAATTTCCATTTTTCACATCATGTTTATGTCTGTTCATCTGGCAGGCCAAGAAGTTTAGTGAGCTTCCAAAGTGTGGTAGAAATATTTTTGAGCAGTTACATTTTTGAACCTGCTTTAAAGGTAATTCCCTGAGTCTTATAACCACATGATTAAAATCATAAAGAAACATCCTTTTTTTCTTCTGAGCTAGGCAAGGATCTGCCATTCATAGTCACACTACCAGATGCACATTATTGAAACAGTGAAAGTATAAACCTCACTGTGAAAGTCTCTGACTCTCTTTGTTCACAGTAAAACCACTGATCAAATACACAAAGGCTTGTTTTAGACAAATCTTCAAAAATTTAGAAAACATTCAACGGACAATAGAAGAATGGACTGTCACAGCAGCCTTCCTTAGTTCACCCATGGAGAACTTGCAACCAAGTTTTCTGTTTTCTCGTTTTTAATGCCAAAAATATCAGTTACACTCATAGCTTTCACACAGCTTTAAACATCTTGGCACAATAGGGTGTTCTGATATTTTCTTCCATTATAGATTAAATTATCTTCACAGCAAAACTGTAAACTTTCAGAATCTGTCTTATACCTGCTCAGCTTCGTCACGCTATCATTGAATTAGAAGGTGAAAACACAGCTAACAGAGTGTGCTGGGGAATACCCACAGGTATTGTGGTTAGACTAATCCTTATCCATAATATTTTGAATTTGGTTTCAAGAATCTTTCCCTTTCTTCCTCCACTTTATTTTTCTAAGATGACCAGAGGAACTCAGGTAAATGTATATTAGTGCACTCCATTCCATCTGTCTCCTTTTAATTAAATCAGGAGCTCTGGGGCAGGGGAAAAGAAACATGCTGCAGCCCAAGGAACAAAAAGGAGTGACTTGTACAGTAAGGAGGGAGCCTAATGGGTGAAAGCATTCCTGCATGTAGCAATCTGTGCTCCCTACAATGTTACTCATCATTCTGTCTAACTTCAATAATATTCTTAGCATGAAATGTTTAAGATTAATGAGGCATTTATTCTCCGATAAGAAGCTGTCATAAAGAATACATTTTCCATCAACATTTTTGCAGTTAAATTAATATTACCAACGCTTTGCAAATATGGGATTCAGCAGTGGTTTATGGCAGATGAAGTGAAGCTAGTCCATTGAGCAGGTTTATATCTTGGGGTGGGTCATTTTCTGTGTTGATGAGCAGACAACGTTGCTGGTGAGCACACTCTTGAATCTCAAAATTACTGCCACAGGCATCTATTGCTTGGAGCTGCTAGAGATCAGATACAGGCCTGGGTATATCCATGGTCTGATCCAGTCTAGTTATAGTTTCTTAATATTAACTGGGTAAAGGACTTTTAACATTTGCCATCTTTATCTCGCAGTGTCATTGATCTTAAACAGAAGCTCCTGATCCCACTTTCCCTGATTTTCCATAGTGGAAGTAGCAAAAAAAATTCCTCTAAAGTTAATCCTCTGAAAATCCACTACAAGTTAAAGCTCAAGCATTGACAGGGAAACTGTTGGCCAGGTTCCTTTCTTTGTAACTTGCAAAGTATCATAATCTCAGCTGCATGTTTAAAAATAAGGGTAAGTGATGTGTCTTCCAGGCCAAATGACCCATATAGAGTCTTGGCTATATTTTTTTGCATAATCACTTTTTCACAAGCTTTTTCAGAGGCAGTAGGTAGCTGAGATGTATTGGTCATAACTTAATGTATACTTCTCATTTGATTAAAAGATCACAAAAGAGGGAGTCAGTCTCTGAATGAATTAACTAAGCTCATCCACTTCAGATTTTGGTCATCCTTGGGAGTGTCTACTACCCAAATCCTAAATTCTCTTTGCTACTTCCAACAGATGTCCTGTTAAAATTCTGAAACTGACTTCATTGACCCCACCTCTGTTAAATCTATTCCTGTTTAATGGATTCCTTAAGTTCAAGTGGATTTACCTCTTTTTTTTTTTTTTTTTTTCTGTTGGATATTCCCTTATTCCCTGATAATACATTTTCTTCTTTCTACTCTAGTAGGTAGGGAAGCTATCCCCACAAGAAATGAAAGATAGCAAGTAACAGCAGTAGGAAAAAAAGTAGATGGCCAGACAAACAAATCACTCTTTTCCCTTGATTGGAACAGACAAGTGTATCCAAGAGATGGTAGAAAGATATCTGTGGCAGAGCAGTGTGAAGCATTTCTTCAGTCATGTATTTATTCCAGATGATCTGAAGCCATTGAATGTATCATTCCCCTATAATATTTGTAGGCATGTTAGTTTCGTACCATGATATATGATAATCTGCTTTACATAGGAATTATATTTTGAATGATTCCAGGGTCAGCAACTTATCTCTTATTCATTCTTGCTGTGTTTGGATGTATCAAACACTCATGATTAAAAACATACCCATAGTGAAAACTGTAATATCATTCTTCTTTAGCACACACCAGCAATGTCACAGAAAGGCAAAGCACTTCTAAATCCGGATTTAAAGTATTAAGCTTTTATTTAGCCTAAGGCAAATTTCATTGCTGCAATTCATTGTGTTAATTGTCAACAGCAAAATGTCTCTTGGGCCAACAAATTTAGAGCATTATTGTTTATCAGTGTATTTCAATACCTTTTCTTCAAATGTTAATTCTAACTAAGCATTGCTTTCAGGAAATCTAAACTTTCTTCTACTGTGTGTCAAGTCTCTTTCATCAAACATACCTTTTGAGTCCCCTTCACAAACTTAACTAAAAATACACCTGGAGACATTTTGCTTGTCAGAGGAAAATATTTAATAAATAAAAAATAAAAAAATAAAAAAGTTAGTTTATGAAATATATAGGCAAAGATAAAGCTTCAAATAAAATATAATTAAGTACAATCTCAGAAAAAAACAGTCAAAACACACACACACATAGAAGAAGCATACTACTGCATAACAAAAATTATATTTTTCATGTCTGTCTCATTTTTCATGTCAGACATGCCTTAGAGAGCTCAAACATTTAGTCATTCACTCCAAGTTGTGTTCTTTGACAGTTTTACGTACTATCAGAAGCCAAAAAATATGTTTCTTTTCATCTTAAATTTGGAAGCTGATAGTTTTATTAATCACGATGTCTTTTATTTTTGAGTTAGGATGTAGTTAACATAAATCATGCATTTTTATTTATTGTATTTGCATACAGAGGGATGGGGGAATGGAGCAGAGACACCCCTGACAGGGATCATGCAGGTGGCATGTGACAGAGACACAAACCAGATGCATTCCCCTTCATTCCCAGGCCACAGTCACAGGACCCTTATATTCTGCACCCTTATATTCACAGCACTCCACCATTGTATTCTGTTTGATACAGACTCCTCTGATTGTTAGATTCAGATCCTATTCCATCTCCTCATGGAATTGGAGATTAACTAATTCCAGAAAAAGACTGAAACAATTTTTTTTGCTTAATATTTTGCATTATCATCAACAATTCTGACAGAATCAATAATGTGCATTTTCAATTTATGGTGTGGATGCACCAGTGATTACTATTGGCATATCCCTCAGGAAAACTGTCTTTACAAAAATGCAAGAACAAAGACACTTTCAAAGCTTGAATATCTAGAGCACATTTAAAGGAAGAAATGAGCTATAAGCAATGTCTTTGCTTTCCCTGTGGAATTTTCAAGTACTTGCATTTGATGGGGCAAAATCAAGTGAGACGGTTTCAGCGATAAAAACAAACATTTACAGATTGACATTTACACAGTCACCAATTTATAAAATGCTACTCTCTTTGTGATTTGTCATGTCTCTCTCACACCACCCATCCCTTTAAAGTGAGAACTGTGCTGAGGACGATCAAAGGTTCACTTCAAGGTGAAAGTACCTTTTGCAGAGATAGTAAAATTAAACCAGCCAGAAGGAGAAATTATATATTTTTTTTTAATTTTTGTTGGTTTTTTGTTTGCATGGTTAGTTGGTTGGTTTGGGGTTTTATTTTATTTTGTTGGGGTTTTTTTTCTTTTTTTTTTTTTTTCCAGAAGGCCAAATAGACTGAAAGTAGCAAAGTAGAAATCTATTCTGAAGAAAGGTCTTTAATAGATTAATAATCTATCAAGTGAAACAATTTTTTGTCTTGGTCTCTCAGCAACTTCTCTGCTATATTGGTTTCATGTGGACAAATAATTCAGAGCTAAAAGGGCACCTTATGTCTTGTCCCACACCCAGACGTGTAGAAGCAGAACAGTGGACGTGGCAGCAATCACGGGAAGTGACTGGTCAGCAGAAAATCACACAAGAGTTTAGTCACATTATAAGACAGCTCATTAACAGAGGACAAAACAGGACTGATGCTGTTGAAAATACAAGGTCACTGTTTGGGTGGAACCAAGAGCACATTCCCAGACACCGTCCCTCCTGTCCACTGAAGGAAAGACTGCACAGCTTTGAGTTTACATTTTTAGGCAGTTGTCCGGAGTCTGAAAGTCAGCCATAAAACTCAAATTTTTTCTCTTATCACAAAACAAGATAAAGTTTATTTTGCAGTCTAAACAAATGGCATGTAATGTTCTGGGAATGCTAGAAGACCAAGAGCATACATTTCACTGTTTGAATTTACTGATAATTTGTCACTGAGAATCATTTAATGCACAACATTTTAAGTGAGAAAGGAATTTAATTTTGATATAGCAGAATGCAATATCTTTGTATACATATTTTTATTGAATGAGATACAGCCTATGTCTTCCTCTCTTAATACAACTAAATCCAAGATATTTGGTTGACAGACTTTTCAAGATTTGAGCTTGTGAATGAGGCAGGGCCAGGAAACAGGTAGTTTGAAATTCAAAAAAAACCACAATTTCTAAAGAGAATTCTGAATTCAGATAACGCAAAATAGACTAAAAGACTAAATGAGTATGAAAACTCCTGTAGTGAAAAGCGTATTTCAAGTTTAAATATTGTTTTACCTTTCATTCTAACTTTCCTTTCAGTACAAAATCTGTTCTGATGATGTTGTTGCAAACATCACTCATCCTTTCAGCCCTCACATTAGGCACAGTTCCAGTTAATTAGGGGAAACTTTCATGGCAGAGCTGGAGAAAAAAGATGAAGTTGGATTGCTCAGGACACACCAAGCAGCAAGTGGCAGGGCCAGTCATGGACAAGGAACAATCCACTATTAGCTGGTCAGAGTTGTTGATTACTTTCACCAAAAAAGGTTCATACCATCAGTTCTGAACTCTAAGGGATTAATAAGCATTTTCCAGACACCTGAAGCTTTTGAATATATTAATTATATACTTTTTCTTCTTTTTGTAGGCTTTATTGATTTTCCTGCTCGACCTTCTTCTCTCTGGCAGATGCTAGAAATAACGATATTAAAATTGATCTGGTACGTTCAAAGCAGACATTAGCCATGAAATCCAGTTTTTAATGGAAGGTCTATACAATACTAACCACATGGATTTTAGTCCATGTCAGTCCCACATTTTGAATGAGATTCGAGAGAGATGATGAAGCACAGGGTTAGGTACATGAGAGTGCAGTGCTGGCTCTTATGTTAATGGACTCAAAGGCTCCAAGTCACAAAAGAATCAATAAGGATAAGGCACCTTAAAAATATATATTCGAAGCTGTGCTTGAGCCAAAAAGTTTTCTGATTAATAAGAGAGAGGCAGCGAAGTATGCGAAAAGGAAAAGACTTTCTTTGCCCTCTACCACCTTAGAAATGAACAACATATATTCCCATAAAATACAGTAATTGGTGCCTTTCCGGATCCTGAGTTTCTCAATTCTCACAGTAGCAGAGGTAGAGTGAGTGACTGTCTGCAGATATCTTAGAAAGCCAGGCAAGCTTATGGGGCAGAGTAGAAAAGGAGTTTTGCTCCAATGATCTCTGCTATGTCCTTCCATTCAATACTAAATAAGTGTCAGGCAATTAGAAATGGAACAGCGGATGCGTAAATGATACTGCCTTCCCAATAAATTGCTAATACCTGGATAGTGCTGCATGACTGGAAACATACTGTTACAATAACTGCAGCACCAATTTTTATTTCTGAATAATAGACAATATGAAGAAGATCAATGTAGCATTAGAGCCATGAAACAAACAATCTACCATATGATTCTTTCCCTGTCTGATTTCTTATTTTCTTCCTTCCTGAATTAGGACATACTAAATCTAGGCTTTGCAAGACTAAAGTGCTTTTTCTTTCTCCTTCTTGGCAGAATAATGCTGTCATGTGCATGGTGGTCTCTGGGCAATATTTAATGACTGCTAAACTGTGACATAAAGTTTATGCTTGTTCTTGAAATCAACCTCATTTGTAGCAGGTACGTGAAGTTCATTATTTCAGAATAACTGAAAATAAATGTTTAAAAACAGTTAAACGGGGATTTTTTTTTTTTTTTAATGCTATTGACACATAGAGCCTTTTTTATAACAATCTGGTCAGAAAAAAAGGGACATCCACAAGTCACATATCCATGCTTATTTGCATTATTTATTTAACT
Source organism: Parus major (assembly GCF_001522545.3). Lineage (NCBI taxonomy): Eukaryota > Metazoa > Chordata > Aves > Passeriformes > Paridae > Parus > Parus major. The sequence goes on from NC_031770.1 coordinate 104,867,568, forward strand.
TGGTTCATATACCATCTTTTGCCATCTGTCACATGGAAGATGGTTTTCAAAGAAATTCTGGAATACTAATGGAACTCCCTCAGAATCACCATTCAGCACAGGTGGCATTTTTAGCTCCAAAACTAATTAAAATGCATGTTTTAAAGAACTTCAGTGTTTAATTCAAGCAGAGAGGATAGAGGGGATACACAAGACATCTCTTCAGTGTTTCAGAGGTCACAGCATGAGACTGATTTGGTAAACTTTATCTAAAATTACCCAGTACTTAAGGGAGTTTTACAAAGAAATACATTACATTTTGATTTCATAGTTAGCAAATCTTAAAGCAGTAGCTATACAGTGGATTCTGCTGCATTTTGCAAGGTAAAGGAAGGTAAAGAAGAGAAATCTTCACTTTTCCTATCTATTACTGCTGCAATGAAAATGCAAGTGGAGTACTCAGATCTAACCACTAATTACCAATCAGAGTCATATTTTGCATTGATCTGCATTGAGTTTCAGTTCAGCACTCAGCCTTCTGCGGTTCATCTGCTGTATTTTGCTAGAATAAATATCATGGAATAGAAGGAGGAGAAAGCAATGGAAAAAAGAAAGAGCAATCAGTTGTGTGAGGCACCCCTCATGTCTTTGGGTGCTGCTGTAGTCTTGCTCCTCAGAAAGAGAAGGTAGAGCCCTAACACACCCTGAGCCCCTTAAAAGGGGCCAGGAACAAAAGGCTGAGCATCATCGGGTTTGAAAACCTTTACTAAGTGTCATCTGCTACAGTCACAGCCCTTCTTCACTGCTCATGTGTTGAGCAATTCAGAAAAGGAAAATAACTCTTGTATCACTTCATGGCACTTCATCAGGTTATTCATACCCTAATGGGTGTAAACCAGGATGTATGGGAAAAAATTGTCACTTTGAAATAAATGAGAAACACCTGTACAGTAATTCCGGTTCTTTGTGCACTGTTTAAAATACCCTTAAATAAAGATGATAAAAAGATTTGCCTATGTGTTGTTCTTCCATGAGCTAGTGTCATTGTGAAAGTATTTTGTATGATTTTAAGGACAAACAAAGTGATTAAAAAGCTCTTTCAATTTTTCCTTTTATTGGTGGTATTTTAACTGATTCTTTGAAGAGATATGAAACTGGGCCCAGTAGGTGTTAGGAAGGTTTATTATAACCTGACAGAAATCTGTCTAATCCTGGGGCTTTACTAGCTCTAAGGGAATTGTCTTACTTATTTCCATTAAATCATTAACTGATTGTAATGTAATTTTTGAGCGTATGACAGCCTTGGAAGTAATAAAAGTAACAATAAAAAAAATGGAAGCAAATGTCTGACAGCTTTTGTCTTATACTGGATCTGTGGATGCCTGGAGTGTTCTATGGCATCCTTTAAAATCAGTGATGGGAATTTTATTGTTATCCTGTTGAGCAGATACAAGCAAAGAGATTCTGCTCCACTTTTTTTTCATTGCATTAACCTGAAAGTTCACGTACAGTTTTCAAAGAATCAGGCTAGTATGCAGAAAATAAACCATAATGTATTTATTTAGGAGATATAGACTGAAATCTAAAGATAGACATTCAATTCCTACATCTTCCACAGACCTTCTGTCTAAACAAAGGTCACTACACCTAATCTATTTGACTAAACTTTAATTATGATCTGTAGGGATTTACTCAATAGTGCCAATGAAGATTTGGGAACAATTCATCTCATGCTGTAACAGACATTTATTTACACCTGCTGAGATGAATTACACCCTGTATTCCATTAATCCTGTTGACTATATCTCCTTTCCTCATAAAAGAAATACAGAAAATTATCCCTGATTTAGACACCCACCTGTAAGTAATGTAAATCTCACCTTAAATAAATAATTTGTGTCCCAGTTCGGTCAAGTATCAAGGTGTACTTCATTTTTAGGGGATATCACTAATTTCATTTTGCTCTAGAAAGGAAGAGAAACCAGTGCTAAGGTTGGATATACACAATTAATATTCACCATAGTCTGCTTCTGAAGAGAAACCTTCCTATGCTAGATACTGCAACAACATCTGGAACAAAAGAGGCTGATGACATGTGCCTGTCTGAATGCCACTACAATGCAAATAATTAGTCCTGCTTATACTGTGTGAGAAAACAGGCCTGTGTAAAGCAGTAAGGGATGGAGGATGAGATGTGACTTGAAAACAGCAAGCAACGACCAGAAAAAAGGAAAAAAAAAGGATATTATTTGCTATTGGTGCATTTCAAAGTCTCTCTTGTGCTGGAGAGGGGGAGTGACATTTTACTGGAGCTCTGTGCTGATGAATGAAGCTCAACCTGTGCAACCAAGTTTCCCTGCAGCAATATAAATGTGTTATATATTATTATATTACATTGCAATAAAAAGGGTGTGGTGTTTTAAATATATTACAGGTATAAATATAAATATAACAGAAAAAGTGTAAAAAGGCTAAGCACAAACACTAGAAGAAATATGTGATGGAACAAAAGAGTATGAAACCAGACACAAATGTAGAGAAATTCATCACACTATAAAAAGAACCAAGAGACATTTAAACAAGGTAAGAAAAAGCATCAATTGTGTAAGTAACAAAGGGTGAAAGAATACACTATAAGCTGAACAATATCCTTGGAAAGAACACAGAAAATCTGTAAGTTTAGAATGGTTCCCATAAATCTAAAAACCTAATATTAGATGAGAAGGACAAAGTACAGTGAAATGTGTGTAGCAGCTGGACAGAATATTAGGAAAACAATAACAAGGAAGAATATCTGAAAGGATGGCATTAGACTGAAAAAGCTATTGTCTTTTAATTAAAATGCCAAAATGTATCTACATAAACTCTGTAAGCAGATAGAAGCAAAAAGAGATTATTCACAGTTTTCAAGATGCCTCTAATAATTTCTGTCCTAAAACCCAGGCAGCAATGTTGAAGATTCTGAGCAACACTAAACTCTTTGCACAGTGAATCATGTGTGCAAAATATTGGATATGCAACATGGAGAAGCAAGGACTCAGTTAATTTCCTGTTAAGGGATATTAATGAAACAATTCTCAGCTACAGAGGAAGGGGAAATAACAGCAAAGAAGCATCTCAAGCTTGAGTTAAACCAACCAGGGAATCTCTAAGGATGAGAATCCCTGTCTAGAATTTCTTGCAGATTCAAATTTTCTTTGTCTGCAACTGTGAATAATACCTGTAAAATTAAAACTCTAATTTCTGCTGCTTGGGAGAAAAAAAAAAATAAATCCTTTTAAACTCTTTAAAACTATTTTAAGCACAGGAGGTTTTTTTAGGAATTGAAATGTGTTTGTTCATCTGTCAGTGTTTGCAGCAAGTAAACATGATGTCAATTAGCCTTGCTAATGTGAAATCATTACCAGTTCCTGGGTGGGAGAAAGAGTTCATCAGTTCAAACATACATTGTGTGTGTTGCAATATATCTTACTGTTAGGTAAGAACAATCTTGGATGTTTAACTAATTACTATTTGTTTGGAATACACTGCTCCTAGGGTTTGAGGCCTTCAGTAGAAGCTTTCTAGTGGCACACCAACTAGTCCAATAGCTGAGTTAAGAGACAATTGAGACAATTGTACTGGAGCTTGAGCAAATGTAGAATAAAAAAGCCTTTGAGCAAAAAACTTTGAAATTTAGTGTTGTTAAACTCACGATTTTCCAGTGAACCTCAGCATAACTGTTAGGGGATAAAGAATTATCCCCTTAATACTAAAAATTCACTCTATTTGTAATGAAACATTAGTGTACTCTCTGATGGCTGCTGTCTGAAGCTAATCCATGGACCAAAACAGAGGCTGGGACTCATAATGAAAAAAGTTTCCAGTTTCTGTTCCATGTTCAATAAAAACAGAGTCCAAGATACTAGAAAAAAATATAGGTGGGTTTGAAACTATCTTTTTGATGTTTTAAATAAACATGGAAAAAAAAATAAAGAAGAAACCCCCATTCTAATAAGTCTATAATTTCAGAGATGGCGTTTTAAAGTTAGTTAGTAACTGGTTATAAAATGCCAGAGGCCCATAGTAGCTGATGTCATTATGTTGGATGGAAAGGAGTATTATAGTGGAGTGTAAAATCATGAGCAGGCTGGAGTGAGTGAAAATGTTGATTTCCACTGTCTAATGAGGTGCAGTCAGGGTGAGCCAGTTTGACAGCAAGCAGGAGGAGTTTGTTCTTCACACAGATGATGGACTTGTAGATTTCCTCATAGCAGGATGCTGTGCATGTAAAAATTCATAGGCAATCCAGGGCAGAAGCAATAAATACTTAGACAGAAAGATCTACTGTGGTTGCCAAATATATGAACTACAGTGGGCTCAGGTCATTCCTGAAGCAGAAAACAGTCAGAGTGAGTGAGTGCTCACAAGTATTACACACAGCCTATGTTTCCCTGGACATCTATTACAGACGCTGCTGAAGTCGAGTGACTGGGTTAGACATACTTGGTGAAGCATTAACTCAGTTCTTACATGCTTACTGTATTCCCTTTTCTGCAGTTCACTGTAACTGGATCTATAATTTCAGTACATTCAACAAATGTTACCTTAAAGTCAGACCTGGGTCTGCTGCACTTCAGTGCAGTTCTTCCCTGAGTGAAGTCCTGCTCTGTTTGGTTTCATCCACCCAACCTGCCTTCCTAAAGATGCCACCCCTACAGCAGCTGTAGCAAAACTGATAACAAAACAACTTATGCACTGTAAAATGTAAAATTAAATTTTTGTAGATTTAATTAAATTGCCAGGCTGGAAAAATATAAACTGTTATTGTTCAGATATTGTTTCACCTTCTGATCAACCAGTCTTTCCATGGACACAGGACAGAATTCCAGGTCAGTAACTTCTTAAAACAATGAATATTATAATTGTGTATGCTTGAGTCAACACAGAACAAGTGTGGTATTAATAATTACAGTAAATGAACCAAAGTTTCAATTCTATTTAGTATATCATAGTATATTCTTACTGACAGAATTTCTATGAAGCTGTTAGAAAGCAGTAACATTATATTCATCCTGGACAGGATTTGTATATGCTAGGCAGGCATGTTGATAAAATATCAATATTGGTGGTGGATGTACCAATCCCAGCCACCAGCTGACTTCAGATCAGTGTGCTGCCTCATGAGAACACCTATGTGGCTGCCTGATTTCAGCCCTGTTGTTCATGCTCCTTATGCTGAGGTGTTGCCTTTCTCTGCCTTGTATGATCATCCAGTCTTCCAATTTTTGTATGCCTCCAGCTGTTCTTTCAGCTTGTCCTTTAGCAACATCCTTTATATTCTGCTTAACTTCCTCTGGGAACTTTCATAAACTTCAAGTGTTGTTCTTGTTTATTTCCCCCTCCCTTCACCCTCCAAACTTCAACATCTGCAATATATTCCTAAGAAACAGCTCAGGCTGGCTGGCATACCTGTCTCAGTATTACTATCTATTCCCTTTTGATGCCAAACCCATTATACCACTCACTGAACAGTTCAAGCTAAGTGTGATTAAAATAATTCCTTAACTGAAGACATGTCACTAATATTCCTTTTCAAATCTGTGGACAGAACTGCCATTCTGTCAATCACTTGAATTTATGATTTTTCCTGTTTGATTTCTTAAATCCAAGATATCCCTAATTTTCTCCCATTTATTCTGACTGCAATATTAATCTTTACCTGCCTATCTGCACAGAAAAAGCCCTGGTCCTGCTTACAGAGCATCCTGCTTATTGAGTACACAACAAAAATATCCCTGCTCTGCTATGAAATGCTGCTGTGTATGTGCATTTCCCTATCCTTTGATCATCTGCTGCTCTGTCTGCAGTTTGCTTGTGACTTCTTTTCACTCTCAAATTTATTTGTTTTATGTTCATAACCTAATCCCACTTTATCTCTCCTTCAGAAACAAGAGATTGTCTCCTGCTTCTAATCAGCTACTGATAATACCCTTCATCACCCACTTGATTCATTCTCAGGCATTTACTTTCATGTTGTTCACGCTTGGAAGAAACACTCCAAAGTAACATCATTGCTTTCCTACAAGTCCCATCTCCAAATCTGTCTTTTGACATTATGCTCATAAAAATACTTGGTGTAAATAAGCTGAAAATAATACTAAGATTGTTGTCTATCAGTATTGCTTTGTTTCCTTTTCTTCCTGAGCTTTTATTTATCTTTCTGCTGTTTTCTGTAAACAGTACATGTGTTTTTATGTACCATGCTTTTCAACAGTGTTTGCAGACTGCTTCATAAATTGAATTCAGTCTTTTGGTTTCTGGATCATACTTTAATATGAACATAATTGCAGTAAGATTAAAAACCTAAGGTTCCTTGTATTTTTATAATTTTGGTTTTTAATACATGCACAGATCTGTACTGTGTGCTCCATTCTCACAGCAGTTGAGAGACTAGAATGTGTTATATGCTTTTCTTCCCAACACTGTTTTTATCACAACTACTGTAGAGCAAATTGAAGCATAAAGAGATGAAGGATAACATTCAGAGCATCTGTTTTCCAACTTTGGACAGCATGTAGGTGGAATGTAAGCAGTTAGGTTTATGGAGAGCAAATTCATAAAACTTTGTAGTACATAATGTTCTGTCAGTGTCTTTATTCTGGACCACAAAAATCTAGAGATGCCCACACACTCACTCTGGACTAAAGAACCAGGCACTAAGCACAAACACAATGTGGAATTCCTTGAGAGACACTTTAAGAAACTCATGCACATTAAGTTTACTTCCATCTCTGGGGATCTCCAAGCAGTTTGCTATACTTCTATTTTAATGTTTGAAAAACAAACAGCACAACTGCATTTGTTGTTCCCACACCACAGCATTGACCTAGGAGCTGTGATAGGGAAGACCTGCAGCACTGCATAACAATCCAGAGCTATGTGAGGGTGCCCAAATATGAGTGCTCTGCTTTCCAGAAGTACACTTCTGAGCTGCTGAGGGTAGTTCAAGGAAACAGAAGAGGACACGAGATTTGAAGGTGGGCAGCCCTATATCTGCAGGCACAAAATCCTAAGATTTTGTCTATCTATCTGCCTATAGTGAAAGTTCCCTTCTTTTTATATAGGAAGAAAATACCTTTAAAATAAACTCATAACGTTATGACCTCTATTTGAATGAATCCAGGAAAAAATGCAATATGCAGACAAAATTTTGAAGGTTTATTACCTTCTAAAAATAATGAACTAAAGTCTTTGTCTCATTTTTCCTTTTCCTCTCACGTTTCATTGTGATGCCTCTGCAGTGAAAAACTGTATTTCTGTAAACAATATTGGGGTTGTGGCTGTTATCATTTCACACAAGACCCCTCTTGCAGAAAGAGCTTTGCAGAATATTGGACTATTTTTTTAAGCACCCTTGACAGTCTGCTGTGCTGAGTCGAAAGATTTCAAGGTACATTAACTTTAACAAAAGAGTGTCTGTGCCATAAGCCCCCATTTCACTTCAAAATAATGATAGCTGTTTTAAAAACATATATATAACTTAACCCAACTCTTTTATTTATTATTATTATTTATTTAGAAGGTCCCTCAAGCAAATCCAGATAGAGGCTGATAGGATGGGATTTGCAGGACCAGGGACAGTTTCAATTTTGCTTTGAATTCAACATAATTGAGACTGTGGCATTTGAAAATGTGCAGTCTGCAGATTAGATCATGTAGTTTCCCACCCATTACTAACTCTTCTCCTTCCAGTGCACGATGTGCTCTGCCTCATGCACACATTCTATTTCATTCTGTAGATAATCAAGGGCAGAATTTAGAACCTCAGGAAAAGGCTTTTTCACTGCACAGGAATTGCATGTTTAGTCTTTGCATGCCAGAGGATTCTTCAATTTATTGCGTGGAGCTCTATATTCTGGGTTATTCTGGTATTCTTCTAAGTACGTTTTCTCCCTGTGAAGAAAAAAATTCTATCACTGTGCTCTGAATCCATTACTCTGTTAACTCTGCAAAACACTTATGCTGGGTATGCTTAAAATCAGAAGGGAAAAAATTTCTTTTTTTTATTTTCTTTTTTGTGTACGTTCTTTTACTAAATTAATACGGGTTTATTTTTTAGTATTAATAATTTCTCACCTCTTCTAACTTTACTGAAAACCAAGTTTTGGTCCTCCTCGTTCTGAATTTCATAAAAATTTATAATATTGTGTACTGTTACTGACTTCCTGGGGCTTCACATATGTGCAGTAATGAAGCTTCTGTGGTTTTCAGTTGTAGCACAATAGCTTTCAGCTCCTTTAATTGAACAAGTACATTGAATTGGATCTATGTCCTGAATGTTTCAATAAGAAAGACTTGAAACCCAAGACATATTAGAATAATAATATTTTTTTTTAAAGAAAATCTTTTCTCTAGCATTCTTCTATCCTCAGTTTGTCTTTGCTCCATATCATTGGATCATAGGACACCGTTCCAATTTTCCTGGAAATTGAACAGACACTTGCAGCAGTGTAAAGTGAGTGTAAAATGCCCCAAATAAAAATAGCAGTTTTGTACTCATTTTGCCTGGTTGAGCAAATATGACCATGATTGTCTGATAGCCCACAACTCTGCCAGATTCCTGCTCACATCAGCAGCACTCACTACCTTATGATCAGCATGAAGTTTAAGCAGCTTGTGGCTACAGCTATGTCATAAGAAAAACATGCAAGTACTTATTTTCAGGCCCTGAGTTCAAACAGAGATGTCTGTACACATTTAAACTTTCTAAAACCAAGCTGACCTATTCAAACAACTTACTGAGAAATATCCTTTGTCTGTGCTAACTCCTGAACCATGACTGAAAATTTTGGAGAAGATTCTCGTTGGTCAGACATACTAAACACAGTAGAGAGAACCAGATCCAAAGCCCTAGCATGTTCTGATATTTTTTATGGGTTTTTAAGTAGTTTGACTAGTGAACTTCTACCCCTATTAACAGAATAATATTTTTTATATTGGACAAAAATGACCTCTACTAAGCTTCAGTTGCTTTTCAGTCTTTGGTTTCTCACACTTCATTTCGCTGCTTTGATCTTCTTTAGAGATGTTGGGGCCTCTTGATATCTTGTTTGTGTTTTCACCCTATAGTTTCCTGACTTAATGTATACCTAATTGATCAGAAAAAGCCTGCAGAGGGTTACATATGCTATGTGTTTAGCTAGTGGGTAATTTTAGGATATTCCTCTCAGGCTATAAAAGTGCATTACTTAACCTGCTTCCATGATTGATTTTATTTGTACAGCTTAGTCCTCTCCCTAAATATTGACCCATGACTTTTTCTTGTCCATTTTAGGTTTTCTGTGTATATTTCTCTATTCAAAAAATAAAAGATAAAAACTGGAGACAGCAATCAATTAACATTTGGTAAATTTAAAATTTTGAGTTTGCTTCACCTTGCCTGAAAGGAATTACAAAAGAGTTAAATAACAAAATTCTGTTATTTCTGTTATCTTCACCTTATTGGTGAAGTCCTTTCTGGTTGGGCTGAAATTATTTGTAACTTAAATTGATCCTCAACCAGCTGGCTTTTGCCAGAAGGACACCCACCATTACCCATGGGGAAAAGCAGTACCATCATCTTGCACTTCATGTAGAGGTGGTGCTTTGCAATGCAAGCCTTGTGAACAGGGATGTAACATTTATATAAATCCTTCTGGCCACTTGACCATCTTAGCTCACAAGTTCTAATGCACACTATATTTTCAGATCATATTAAAACTTAAATCTTCATAAAGAGAAGATCAGAAGCCTGCCTGTTCTGCATATTCATATTTATTTTATTATTTAATAAAAATATAAAAAATAATAAATAAATAAATAAATAAATAAATAAATAAATAAATACATACTATTTATTTTAAGATTTATTTAAACAGTCTAATTCAAAAGAATGTATATAATCATGTTCAGAGCAGGCTAACCAAGTTAGCCACACAGCTTTGGTATATGGCTACACACTGGTGTATGATCATATGTTCTTGAGACACAACTCTAAAATCAAGATGTGGAATTTAACTGTAGGTCAGATAAGGTTTGGGACTCAAATGGAAAAATATCCTCCAGCTTTAGCTTAATGGTTGGACTTTATGGTCTTCAAGGTCTTTTTTCAACTGAAACAATTCTATGACTCTTTGCTCTACATTTAAATTTCCTGTCACGGTAGCTGCTTTTATCAGGTCACATGCTATTACATCCCAATTCTGTTTTCTCTTTTTTCCCCCATTTTAGATAGACTTCTCTAAAGTCTATTGATTCTACTTTCTAAATACCTACAATGACAACCATCCTCCAGCAACAATTAAAGTAGAAGTTTCTATATTTGTAGTGGAAACTTTTTACTTACGTGCCTTTGACAATAAAAATGGATGTTATTTTGATCATAAGTACCATGGGCTGTAAGCATCATACAAATTATATGTGCCATTATTGCTGCAAACAGAAGCTAAAATCCATGACAAATGCCAATGAGGCAGACCTGGGCAATGAATACTTGCTCAGAATCATGCAACTGATTTTCTCTTTTTTTTTTTTCAGAGATCTTTTTTCTAAATAACAACCTGATGTAGAAAGTGCTGATTTTGGGGGTGTTCAAAGAACAGCTCTACATCTAAAGGCTTGTGGTTCAGGCTTGTCTCTAATTAAGAAGTGTCCTAAAGTGAACAAAGGGCCACACAGTAGGAAATATATGCTTGCAGACACCAATTCACACCTGTTAATGATTAGTTTGCAGACACTACCAGATGTGCTATTTATCTGATGATCAGAGTAATTGAAATGAATTGCTCTGAATCAGTCATGTGAAATTGTGCCAGTTAAGTAGATGTGCTGTTTCTCCTCTGTTTTCTTATGGGAGAGATGGAGCTTATCATTTTCTTTAACACTGTCCTTTACCCTTTAATAAGTGTTCCCACAAAGAGTTGGAGCTGCATGCCATAGTCTCATCCAAAAAAACAAAGACAGACAATATGTCTGTACAGCAAAGTTTTTAAGTCTGGCCATGGGTAAGAGTTCACAGAGGCATTGGCTAGTAATAAAAACAGGTCACGACTTTAATCTCATATACAGAAATCTGTAGTTCGATGCTTTCAATGTCAAAAAGTGAAACCCTACACACTGGAGGGTTGCAACTTTTAGAATTCACTGCCAGGGGGAAATAGTGGTAATGGTCAGTATCAGTGTACTTCCCAAACAGGAGCAAGTGAAAAACAAATTAATGTGAGTTCAGAAGGAGAGTACAAAGGGAATGGATGCAAACAGTAGCCAGGTTCATGTGTTTTCTCTCCTTTTGCCACTGCTGGAGACAGAGGCACAACACTGACCTGACCCAGACAGGCTTCTCTGTTCCCATGTTGTTCTCTTGACACAGCAAATTAACGAGATTTCTTTCTTCCCAAAAGAGCTACAACCAGCTATAATATCAAAAAAAAATGACTACTGAGAATTATTAGTCTGTGAAAAGAAAAACAAGAAAATAGGAGGAAGGCCATTTAGACTTTTTAGTTGTTTACACCTACAAGACAGACTGATCATGAATTCAGAATGTGCTTTATGCTGTAAAGCCCATAAGTAGAAAGCAGGATGAGATGGGTTGAAGTGTGTGTATTATCTAGGCAAACATATAAAGGATCTCTTTAAACACAGTATTACATATACAGTGGCATGGGTTTAAATTCTTAGCTGTAGTGCAAAGTGTGTTGCTTTGCTGTAGTTCATTTTTATACATTACTCCAGGTCTGGGGACCTGAACTACTTGAAGCACTTTGATTTAGATTTTGGTATTTTTTCTACCTTTTGCCATTTGATATGTTTTCTACTATCCAATAAATTTTTCATAGTTTGTCTGTGGCAGATTGAAGTTTCTTTATATCTCCAGCACAGCATAAAGAGTACTGGTCCTGGTTTGCCTAGAGGAAAAACAAAACAAACAAACAAACAAACAAAAAACCCTAGGAAAAATCTAATTGGAGAGATCAGAGAACTGAAACTAAGAATGGACCAGAATCAGAGGTATTAAAGGACTTCTATACAATGGTTTCCTGGAGATTTTCTAAGGGCCTTTGTGTACATTGAAAGTTCTAGCTGCAGTTGTGATGGTAACAACTTCTAGTTCAGTTTCCCGCAACCTCTTGCCAGAAATACTTGTCTGCTTCTATTTCTAGACCTACAATCCCACGTCTGCAATTGAATTTCCCTCAGGCTCATGACCCTGTGTCTTACATGAGGTCACAACACTTCATTTGGGAAAGTCACCGTTCCTATCTGAACAAGAACAGAGAAAGTTTGCTCTCAGTTTTGGAGTGTTTTTGTTGTTTTTTTTTTCTCCAGAACACTGCACTTCCAGCACTATTTATGTGTTACTTAATGATCTCCATTGTACTGCTTGAAGCTGAAGCTCATGTGGCCTGTTGAAGCTGTTATGAGGAGTACAGAGTTGGAAGAAGAGCAGAAATCTCTGAGATGTCTGTTCAGTGTTCTGTCCACTGGATCATGAGCAGCAGCTAGCAGATATAACTATAGATAGATATCAAGCAATGGTATTCAGCCTTCTGTTGGCAAAGGGTTATTAAAAATTCTAATGATTTGTGTTTTTGTCTCAGGTTATTTATCTTATTCTCTCTCTCTCTCTGTGAATGCTGGAAGGAGGTAGTCAGCATCATTACACCCCAGACAATTGAGTTGATTGCTTTTTTCATAATAGTGTTGGAGAACAGAGTTGTGCAATTTTCAGTAGGCGAGAGAACAGACAGAAGAAAAAGTGAGTGCTTTAAATAGAATTGCTGCAATGCTGCATGCAAAATGCTCTTCATTAACCCTTAATAAACACACCATGCTCAGCTATTGGCATGAATTTATTCATTTAAGTTAGCAGTTTTCCATCCCTAGATTTTACCATGTAAGTATTCCCATCCTCCCACATTCTGGGTTTCCCTCTCTTAATAAGAAGATGGTGATTTGTTCTTTGATCTGTGCCTGTTTCTTATTTCTCAAAGATGTCTTTCTTTTTGCCTTCACTCACAAATATATTTTTTGCTTTCTATATGTTTCCTCCTTTTTCTTACCTCATTTTTCCTTCTACCTATTCACAGGGGTATCAAAACAAATTATAATCCTTAAAAAATAAGCTTTGAAACAGTTATATAATGAAAGAATCATAGAGTGGTTTAGTTAGGAAGAGACCTTTAAGATCATGTAGTTCCAACCCCTCTGCCATGGGCAGGGAGATCTAACATTCTGGCCTTGAGCATCTCCAGGGGTGGGGCAGCCACAACTTCTCTGGACAGCCTGTACCACTGTCCTGTATCTTGTTGAGGTAGGATAGATACCCCAGTATTTCTGTATCGGCTTTAAATGGCCTGGTTTTTGCTAGTGGGGGGGACACAGAGGTGGCTCCTGTGAGAAGCTGCTGGAAGCTTCCACCGTGTCCAGCAGAGCCAGTCTCTGATGGCTCGGAAGATGGACGTGCTGCTGGCCAAGCCTGGGCAAATGAGAGAGGTTGGTCACACCTCCATGATGATATATTTAAGAAGGAAATCAAAACAAAGTCAAGAGTTTTGCTTCTTCTCAGAGAAAAGGAGGTGAGAACATGTGAGAGAAACAACACAGAGATGCCAAGGTCAGTGAAGAAGGAGGGGCAGGAGGTGCTCCACGCACCAGAGCTGAGGTTCCTCTGCTGTTCATGGGATGACCACGGTGAAGCAGCTGTGCCCTGCAGCCCATGGGGATCCATGGGGGATGCAGAGATCCACCCACAGCCCATGAGGATCCATGGGGGATGCAGAGATCCACCCACAGCCCATGGGGATCCCTGGGGGATGCAGAGATCCACCCACAGCCCATGGGGGAAGGTGCCCACGCTGGAGCAGGTGGATGCCTGGAGGAGGCTGTGATCCAGTGGAAGACCCAGTGCAGAGAGAGGGGGCCCTGCTTCCAGGCTGGAGCAGCCTGTCCTTGGAGGGCTGCACCCCTTGGGAAGAGAGATCCACGTCACAGCAGTTTTGGGAGGGACTCACGTTTGCAGCAGGTGCAGTTTTGCTGCTCCTCACGAGAGTGAACCCACACTGGAGAAGCTCACAGAGGGTTGTCTCCCATGGGAGGGACCCACAGCCTCCTCTGACTCTGTCAGCAATGAATTTACTTTGCAATCTTAAGTTGAGCCTATTTTGCCCTTGAAATGTCCTGGTCCTTATCTCATTCATGAAGACTTCATATTTTTTTTTGTTCTCTTCTCTACCCAGCTGTGGCAGGGGAAGGTGAGTGAGCAACTCTCATGGGTCCCTGGTGTTGGGCCAGTGTCAAACCATGACAACTTCTCACAAACTTGCTTTTAAATCCACCACTTATACAGCTTCCACAAACCTTTCAGGTCACTCCCTGCCTAATTAACATTACCCTAGAACAAGTTTTCTTAATGTCATATGTAAGCCTCCCTTTAAGCATCTCACTGAAATCCATCTCTTCCTAATACCTCAGTGAGCAACAGAAATTAGGCAAATATATTTGGCAAAAAAACCAAGCTAGGAACCTCTCCCTGTCCCCAAGGCCAATGGCTGCTGCATGGATTACACATGCATGGCCAAGCACCCACTTACTTCCCAAAATGAACCTCTCCAAACAGGCTGATGGAAACGATCCACGCTTCATGCACACAACCAAACGGTGTCTGCAATCACTCAGCAACCTGAGTCAGTGAACTCTGTGGTGCTCCAGGCTAAGAATTGAGCACTCTGGACAGCTCAATGCCAATGTTCATTGTGTGCCCTGGTCCTATTTAGTTCTCTTATATTGGCATGCCAGGAAAGATCTTGTTCTTGGGAAGTAGAAGAGCAGGTGTGCCTCAGGAAGGAGTCAGAGCTGGGAGCACCAGAGGCAGCATCATCACTGACAAATGCCTGAGCAGGGCTGGGCTGGTGTCAGTGACATGACCAGGGCCCATGCCAGAGCAGGGAAGCAGAGACCTACAGGCACAGCCAGCTCTGAGTTTCCCCAGTAAAAAAGTAAAGATGTTTCAGGAAATTCACATCTTTTACCTCTTGCTCAGAAAAGTAAAGCAATAGAAGCATGAAAATCACAAAGTGGGGGAAGCTATTACACTGATTCTTGTACACATATTTATTTATTTGTTCTACATCCTGACCAGCCAGACTTGGTGTGCTTTAAGTTACCTATTATTCTTGCCAAAGCACATGTGTTCTATTTGCACTGAAACCTGGGATCAGTTGATTCCCTTAGGGGGTGATTATTCACCTTACCATAAAAAAAAAAATCAGCATAATCAAAATGTGATAAAAATTACCCTTTCTTTACCAAGAATTCTCCCCAGATTTTAAAATCACTGTCATTGTTTCAAGAAACATATAAACACAAATAATAATAAACCCTTCATATAATTTCCTTCTAGAGTTTCATCTCTCTTTTTGGGCAGGAATTGAAACTTCTATGGATTCTTCTTGATTTTAAAGTCTGTTCATAATTATTTCTCACTCCTACACAACACTTGTATGTCTTTGTGAATTTTCCCTAGTTTATACCCCTTCCTCATCTTCAAACCCTTAACATCCTTCTTTTGTGTTTGGTAATTTTCCCTTCTACCAATACTAGTCACCTACAAAAAGTTAAATGAGAATTGCTTTCCTTTTCCTTTGAAAATACCAGTAGTATAATTATTGTCCAGTAAGTGTAATTTAACATGTCACTAAGTTCTATCTTTTGCCATTGTATCAAGTTCATGAGAAAAAGACAAGATGCTGTAAACAGACTGTGTGCACAGTCTGGAAGAAGCTTCAAATATGTCACAATTTTGTTTGTTCATACCATGACTAGAATTTTTAATTTGTCAGAAAATTTCTTAAATATTCACTGAGGAGAGGATGATGATACTATTTTGGTGATTCATTAGTAATGCAAGCTTGTCATGAAATTCATCCAAAAATCCTCCCCACTGGTTCTGTATTGAGCTGTGTCTGAGGCTCAGGTACCCCAACGTTCTCTCACTTATAAGAAGGGCAAAGATCAGGCCCTGTGCCCTACACTAGTCTTTCAGAACTCCTCATTACTTTCTGTTATACTCATTACTGTCATTACTGGCTATTTTTGCACTCTCTAGATACTTAAAATTATCTCTAAATAATCTTTCTTTCAAAATATGACAAATCCAAGTGCATAAAAGTATCACAGTGACTTAAAATAATGGGGTTTTGACTAGAAGCATGGGAGGCCATGTGTGACAAGCGAAAGTGCAATTTCAAACAAGTTCTGTTTTGAGCATTGCTCTTCCAATTGAAAAACAGTGTATTCTTATGTGTTATATACATCCTGCTATGTGATAAAGCCTATATATGCACCCAAAGATGACTTCAGAGAGATAATGGCAGGAGTGGCACCCCAATAGACCCATCACAGTGGCCATTAACCCATCAAATACTCGTGTGCACAAGCCAGAGGAGCACAAAAGGCACAATGGCAGTCAGGGACCCAAATTAGAGACCCCTAAGGAACAAACACCCTGTCTGGACTCTACCCAGGGTTGCTCCAGCAGAGCTATCCACCCCAGTGCCAAAAACCATCACCCCAGGCCACTTTTGGATTATGGGGGATGCTGCCTAGGGATGGGACTTTTTATAGGACGCAGAAAAAAAGCAGTTCAGGGTCATTCCTATGATGTGACATTTAGGTGGAGGAACCAAAGGCAGAAGAAAGGGATTTAGGTGATATGGGGAAGAATGAAAGTTGGAAAAGAGGAGTAAGGGCATGAAAAAGGTCAGACATGTAAATCCTTTCCTGGTCAGTGTGTTTGTCTGGCCATGCTCTGTTAGGGGAGGGAGAAGTCTTGTTGCATCCCCTTCAGTTTCCTCCCCAAGTGACAACTCCCTGCTCTGTGTGCACCTGCCTGCATGAGGGTCTCATTGCAGCACCTAGAGCCAGACCACAGGATGGACATCCTGTGTTCCTTGGTGCCAGGAAATGGAAGGATCTAGTGAAGATCAAGGTTGAGCAGCCCCTGAGTAGCCTGGGGGCTTAAATGAGCCTGTTTGGGACCATGCAGGATGTGAGAGTGCCAGTGTGTCTCCAGGGGTGACAGCACACGGGTATCAGCTATGGGAGCTGAGAAGTCCTGGGTGGTTCTCCAGCTGTGTCAGCAGCTGCAGAGGGGTAAAGCTTTGGGGCCTTCTTTGCCAGCAGCTGTGGAAACAGGACAGAGTGTCAGAGTCAGCTGCTTGAGGGATCCTGCTTGCCTATGGTACATTTGTGTATGTGTAAGTTTTCAGCAGAGGAATTCCATTCTGCTCAGCCAGAGAAGGAACAGGATGAAGCTGCTGGTGTCATCTTGGTTTGGTGGGTGCTGGGAGTGTGTGCCTGGCCACATTTGTGCATATGTTTGTACATGTATATGATGTGCCTATAGGAAACAGTCTCAAATTGCACCAGGACAGGGTTACATGGGATACTGGGACTTTTTTTTTCACTGGAAGGTTTGCCAAATATTGAAACAGGGTACACATGGCATTGGAGAAGTCTCCATCTCTGGAGAGATTTAAAAGACACATAGATGTGGCATTTCAGGGACACAGTTTAGTGGTGGACTTCGCAGTGACAGATTAACATTTGGACTTGATGATTTCAAAGGTCTTTTCCTATGATTTTATGATTACATCTATCTATCTATCTATCTATCTATCTATCTATCTATCTATCTATCTATCTATCTATCTATATATCTATCTACCTACCTACCTACCTACCTACATGAAGACATTTGTGAACATGTACATGTACATGGAGTGAATGTGCTTGCTTTCTGTGCATGTGTGTGCTGGGAATAGATCTTCATTCTCACTGCCAGTTGCATCTGGGTACATGGAGCAGCAGCACACTCACCTGTCTCAGACAGACAGACACTTATGCAGACATATATGTATCATTTGTATATAATGATATTTTTTCTCTCTGCAAGAATGTCAGTTTTGAAGAGGCAAAAGAGAGAACTGGCAATGGTTGAGTTCAGTGATATCTGCACTCCAGATGAGGTTTAGGGTCATGGTTATAGCACACACAACCTCTTGTTTGAAACATTACTTCAGTCTCTCACGAAGGTAACAGAAAGAGCTGAACATGTAAGCAACCTTCAATCTTTCTTTTCCCTAACGTTTTAAGGTCTTCTCTTTTCTCTTTGCTAACCACGTTCTTTTTGCCATCTTTCTGCAACCACAAGAGCTGGAGTATATGCATATTTTAATGTAGACTGAGCTTCTTCCATAATCTCATAACTCCAGGAGGATTTAACATAATTCTCAGTGATTATTTCCAGTGCCTGTCTTTGCAGGTGGTCATTGATTTCCTGAGCTTCAGCAGAGTGAAATTGATGTCTAGACTACACTAGTAAAAGGTTTACTGGAATAGATATATCTCTCAGCACAGCTAATACTGGCAAGCACTCTATTATGGATGCAGTTCTATTGTGGAGGAGAGAAGTAAAAGGTTTTCATCCAGGTTTTTTTTTCCTTGGGAAGGCTTTTTGCTAGCATAGAGATGTTATTCAAAATTTCACCCCTAAATGATATCTGTAAGTTTTAGTCATAAATCTGTCTTGATTTCTCTCAGTTTTTCCATTCCTCATGTGGAGCTGGAAAACAGCAATGAGAACTGACAAATTGACTTTAAATCTGAAGAAAGGCAGCAATGTTCTCTGCCTCCAATCTGAAAAGACAAGCAGAACAGGGATTCACCCCTGGCCTGAGTGTGGAAAACTTTCTTCAAATGCATGCCACCAGGCTCCTAGGTTTATATGAAATTTATGGCTTATGTAACTTCAGAAACTGGGCAAATCTCTCAAATATCTGCTGTTGTCTCAGTGAAAGAGCACTGTAACACAACAAGGGCACAGTGAGCAGTGTGAGATGGGAGGAACCATTGCTCAAGTTGCATCTGAGGAGCTGAGCCACTTGGAGGAGGAGATCCTCTTCCCAGCAGGAGCAGCACAGAACACTGTGACTTCTCCATCTCCATGTTTCTACATAGAAAACATCAAGAACACAAAACCAGCACAGCCTCAGGAACCTTGACATGTTTATTTGTGCACAGCATGCTAAAGTGAAAATTTAAAGTGCAGTAATTAATTCTGCCATGCTCCCTGTGTTGCCATGATCGAGACAGGAGCTCTAGCTAAGCAGAGGAGCTCGTATTTGGTTGATTATTGATTCTAACCCTCACCATGCCTTTGCCTGTGATAGCTTCTGACCTGTTTGGACACAAGTGGCTGCTATAGGTAAGCCTGGTCATAATGTGATATGAAATTTCTTCTATAGTTTCAATTAAAAACTGTTTTAGGATTTAGGAGATGTAGAAATGGCAAATACATAAAGTTTATCCTTACATAAACATTCAGGGCAAATCTGTCCTCAGAAATAATTAATAATGCTGTGAAGAAACCACACTGGGAGAATTAAAAAGGTTATTATGTGGATTAAATGCTTCTTCTTTGTCTGAGCCTTTCGATCTTTCTGTAGTGCAAAACAGCTACACAACAGGATAGTTAATGATTCGGGTCTACATGAAATCCTGGGCTCATAGGTCACTGAGTCTGTGGGTATGAAAAGCCAGGGAAAGCATATTAGAGGGGCTGGCATTGCCCCTGGATGCAGAATCTACCTGAGTAGTTTTCAGTCCCCTTGCTGGAGAGGTGCTGGCAGGACACCTGTCAGCAGAGAGAACACAGAAAGCTTCCAAAGCACTTGGACTGGTTTGCTGTGTCAAGCTGGATGCTACAGAAGTCATGCTTGAAATTGCAAACTGATTCTAATATATCTGCACAAGTGATTTTCTGTCTTAGCTGCAGTCCTGGAGAGTTTGCAAGGTGGTGTATTTTAGGTTAGGTTCATGAAGCACTGTTAGAGGGGTTTTTCTTTGTTTTGAGTTTTCTTTTGTGAATGTTTTTGGGTTTTTCTTTGGTTTTGGTTTTAGTTTTTTTCTGAGCAGACATATATGTGCTTCTTAAATTACAGAATCTTGTGAAATGTGGAAGCTGAAAAGTGACACTAAGAACAAACCTAATCTATGACAGTGCTTTCTCTTGAAAATCAGAAATCAGCCTGGAAAGTTGTAAATTTTTCATGCACTTGTCACCATGCCAATGGTTCTTAAATATACTTGTCATCATGCCAATAGTTCCTAAATATTTCTTAGTTTTGACCACTGAAGAACATAATGTGCATTTAAACCTTTAACTAAAAATACTGTGTGAAAGGTAGGGATGAAAATGGTGGGTTGGTATTTTTTTGGGTTTTTTTTGGAAGAACATTTGCTATGATTTTTTTTCAACCAATACTTTTGCATGGACCTAACTCGGGAAAGTCACTGCATTGTACTGTACTCAGATTTATTTTTTAATAAAGGACAGAAACAACCTTCTATAGCACTACATCCATTACATGTCTAATGAAAAATCAATAACAGCTGGGTACCTTATTCCAAGAACTGCTTTTAGAAATTCTACCCACGGGATATTTGTGAAAGGTAGGTTTAGTGTCTTAATTCCCACAAAGTCTGTAATTCCGGCTTGTTTCTGTTTGTTTGGTACTCATTACAATACCCATAAAAAACTTGGTAAAGTATACTCATAAAAATTTAGTAAAGTTTTAAATGCATTACAATAAATACAAAACGAGAAATGTCTATGGACTGCCTCTCATATGTACAGTAAAGGGAAACAAAAGCTCTGGTAGCAGGTTGAAAATAAATGGTGTTCTTCAGCACATACACTCAGTAGCATTATGTTATTATAGTACTGTAATTCATTGGATAAATGGAGTTGATTCCCCTCTTATTTTCACTACAGTAAACCAAGTATTTACTTAAGTAAGTGCAGGTTGAGAGATTTACATACTTTTGAGTGCCTGTCTGTGAAAAGAAGAATATTTTTCTCAGTATATACATGTATTTTCTGCAATTAAATAGATTTTTAAAAGAACAAAAGTAATAGAAATCTCCAGTTATAGAATCAATATCTCTACAATTAAAGTCATACAACTATTGAATAAAAAAATAAATTTTAGGCCAGAAGAAAACAAAAACAAAAAGCCCATGTACAATGTCAATCTGGCTTTTATTCTTATCAACAAAGAAACATGACCTGATATTTTTTTCCTTACCTCTTTAAAATATCTTTATACAGCTTGTTAACAGTAGAGTAATTTTTAGACATTTTGCTTTGAGCAGTCAGTGATTAAGAGCAAGATATCTATAGTTCTTTTTCTGTTATTTTTAGGGCCTGTCCGGAATTTCCTACATCATATAAATTATTCTGCTGTTCTTGCACTGTCCCAGAACATTTTTTTTTGAATCTTCAAAATAGATTTTGACTCTGTGCTCAAAAATGTAAAATTTTTTGCTCATGGGAGCATATACATAACCTTCAATTCATTTTGTCAATCAGTTTATTGTATCTCAGATTTTCTCTGGGCAGCACAGATAAAATAAATACTTAAATAATAAATACAAATGCAGAGGGATGAAAGTCCCTGAAAAAAGGCATAAGGGATACTAAATTTATGTGCCAAAAACCAGTGTTAAGACAATATTTATACACTGGTGACAACCACTTTGAGACTTGAAAGGCTGGGTTTTTGATAAACTTAGCAATTCTGCAAAACTTGCAAAATGTAATTTAAAGTCACAATTTTCAAAGCTGCCATGGCCCAGTGACATCCCTGTGGAGCAGAAGGTGGGAACATGGAATTTCCCACCTGGTCCCCATGGCCAGGACTGGTCCCATCACCCCAGTGAGGGGCAGGGGTTGGGGAAGACATGGAGCAGGAACATTCCAGTCCCAGGAATCAGGCATCTCCTGGGGATCAGGGAGTCACTGTGATATTGTTCTGTGCAGTATCCCATTGCCAGCTGATAATCACTGGGAAGCACTGCTGATGCTGCTAACACCTTAATGAAGAGCCCATGAAACAGCTGCCTAATCAAAACCTCATCTAAGGATGAATTCTCAGTGAAATACCTCCAAAAGCTGATAAAATGCCATGTCTATACCATATACTGCTCTGTCAAAAAGATGCCTGAGCCAACCATACTTGAGCTGGCTTTAAGCAACCAAAGTAATCCAGTCTAAGGAGTGTTGAGCTTACCTGGGATAAGAAATCAGATAAATTAGCTCATTATGAGCTTCCCAGTCTGCTTGGTGCCAGTGTATGCACCTGAGATGCATTGCACAGGTCTAGCTCAGCCACCTGAGCATGATATATCATTTCTTTGTTTATCTTCAAGCATGTAGGCGGGTGTTTTATACACTTAAAGTTCAGAAGGTACATAAATCTTTGCAGAGCATGGAATGCCACTGGGTGGGCTTTTCTTCCCGTGCTCAGGATGCCAAAAGGGCAATTTAATAAATTTGCATGTTTCAAAATGTAATATAAAATAAAAGGAATTCTCTGTGGGCTTAATCTGAGTTTCACGATAAATTGTTAGTCATAAGCTCGGAGATACTCAAGCTTTCTCCTGATTTTATTTTTGCTAAGAACTCTAAAGGAATTAAAGGAACTTTGCTGCACCAAGTTATTCAAATTTAGAACATAATATAAGCATAAGCTCTTATCCAGCAGCAACCATATCTTCCTGCATTAAAATATCTAACACTATTTGCTCAATCTCCAATTTACATTTATCTATTCAAACACAAGAAAGGTCTGCAGGCTAAAAAAGAGAAAAGCATTCCACGGCTCTGACATGCAGAGCACACAGACAGAATAGAGTCCTTTTCCTGTAATGGTCTGCATTTGTCTACTAATGATTCTGACAAAACCAAATATAACCCAGCCCAAGACCTTAAAAGCTGATTTGAATAAATTTAAAGCAGGAGTGGTGCAGATACTTGTTATTATTCATAGCTCCACTGGGCATTGCTTTGCCTCTCTCTGCTCCGTTTTCCGAAGGTCTAAGATTCAAACTAGATATTTTTGCCATGAGTTTTAACATTTG
Organism: Parus major; assembly: GCF_001522545.3. Taxonomy (NCBI): domain Eukaryota; kingdom Metazoa; phylum Chordata; class Aves; order Passeriformes; family Paridae; genus Parus; species Parus major. Next base: position 104,890,548 of record NC_031770.1, read on the forward strand.
AGGAGGTTATTTATGCTGTTCAGAGCAACTGTCTAGAGTATTGCAATCCCCCCTGGTGCCTCATGGCACACAGCCTTAGAGGTGTCCCTGTGGCAGGGGAGGCTGATGGGATCATGTGCTGCATTGGAGCTGCTGCCGGCAGCTGGAGGGAGGCGACCCTTCCTCTGAGCTCAGCACAGGTGAGGCCACACCTGGAGAGCTGTGCCCACCTCTGGGCTCCTCAGAACGAGAAAAACATGGACACACTGGAGAGTATCCAACAAAGGGCCACGGAGATGATAAAGGAACTGGAACACCCTCCATGTGAGGAAAGGCTGGGAGGACTGGGACATGGCAACCTGGAGAGGAGAGGGCTTGGGGGAATCTCCTCAGTGCTTATAAACACCCAAAGGGAGTGGGCAGATATGTGTCCAGGCTCTCTTCTCTTGTGCTTGTGACAAGACCAAGTGACATGGACACAGCCTGGAACACAGGAAGGAGGTATCCTCTGATCTTCAGGGTATTTTCTCACACAGAAATTTTTACCTCAAAAATCTTACAGAACTCAGTATAAGCCCACATATAAGCTAATCCTTGTAAATAAACATAATTTACGTGCAAGTGATTTAGTTTCATTTCAGATGCATTCCATAATTGCTAACTCAGATGCACAGTATATTTCACCCTTTCATCAGATCTAGAGGAAAAAGAAAACTCCAAGAATTAAGCCTAAACTCCAGGATTTCTGCTCAGTGTCACAGCTGTGTGTTCTTCATACAACTTCTCTGCCAAAGCACTCTAGAATCAGTGCCACACAGATTTGGGCTTTTCTTAATCTATATTATATGTTTTTTCTGCCCTGGTAACACAATATGGAAATACCCTCTTAATTTTTTCCTATGAGAGGTCATTGGGAAGTTGTTCTTTTGTTCATTATGATAAATTGGGTTAATTGGCATCAAATCACATTGATTTGTGATGTCACCATGATAGCATTTTTTTTTAGGGAATTTTGAAACACTGCCATTTGCAAGAAACTGTTTGTAATGCAAGGGTTAAAGACATTTCTATCCTCTGAGGGATTCAGAGCATCTCATTAAAATTCAGTGGAAGGATGACCTCTGGTTTAAGGCTAAAAATCTGTTTTACTGTCTGATTGGGTTTTATATAAAGTTCCACATAATTCTAGTTAAACCACAATTTGTAATGCTATGGCAAATTATCATTCAATTAGACTTAACTCTGGCTGAAATACCCATACATAGGAGATATTGGAGATTCCTGAAGAAAGGTGTACGGGGCATGGATCATGTTCTGTTTATGAAAACAGATGGACATTTCATTACAAATCAATAGGGTATAAGTGATGTCTGAAAAAATTATTTTAATACAGTTAATTCCCAAAAGCCCTATCTAGAAGTAAATGTTTGTCACTAAGCCAGGTTGTGTCAGCTTTATGAATATTGAGCACTGCCTTGGCTCATGTAGTAGGAAAGAGTAAGTTTTTACTTAGTTACCAAGCAGGCCCACTTAATGAAAGGAAAGTACTCTGAGGTTGAATCTTAAGTACACTTGCAGGCCTCACATTATGATCCCTTGGGATTATCACAGAACTCTGGTATCACAGAGATCACATTTGACTCCCATGTTTATACAGTTAATGCTAAAAGCATGACAATGCCTTTTTCTTCTCCTAGAAAATTCATGAGTAAAATATAAATGTGAGTTGACATCAACAATTCACTTAGTGATATGACAATTAACCTTAATCCTCCTGGAAACTATGCTAAGGCACATGGAAAATGAAATGGATTGGTGACATCCAACCTAGCTGCATGAAAAGAAATCATACTTGACAAATATGGTGACCTTATCCAAATATACTATGATTCCACCTTTATGGAAGATTCCACTTATGGGTTTTCTTCTGATTTTATTTTTCTGATGCATATATGCATAGTCTCTGAAGACATCTTTAGGTTTATAGTTTTTTAAAAGAGGATGTGTTTATTAATACTATTTCTTAATAGCTCCTCAGCTTTAGCTAAACTGGATGCTTTACAGGATACAATAAAATTTCTTTACTTGTGCTAAATTCCAGCTTTTAGGCTCAATACTAGAAGATGCTATCAGCTTAAAACTGGTTTCCTTTATCAATGAAAGGTTAATAATGTGAGTTGGCTTAGAATTATATGGAAAACAGTAAAAAAGGTTAAGTTAGGCCATCTTATCTCTCTGGTGGGCAATTGGCTTCAGCTGATATTCTCTGTGGGATGAATACAACACGCTGTTTTCTATGTTCAAAATTAGGTCATGTTCCAAATTTTGGCTTTCCTTGAAGACACAACATTGCTATCTTCTAGCTGAAATTATTTTTTTCTAAGGAAAGTAAATTCCATTTTGCTGTAGCAAAGTATTTTTTTTTTAAATTTAATTCCTGCAATTTCCAGCTCAGAGAGCTTTAATTATAATATGATAGATCTCATGGTACACAGAGATAAAATAAAGGATAAAGACAGAGTTCTATTTACCAAATTTTGGAAAGATCTCAAGAGAAACCTTGAAAAAAAAAACCAAAAAGTTGGTCTGTATAAGAAGGATATTAATACTAGTTATTTAACTTTTGTCTCACAATGTTTTATGTTCATGAAATTAGTTTAGAGCTTTGGATGGAAGAAATTCCAAATATGAATATTATTACATATTCGCGTGTAACCGTACTCAAGCAAGTGAGCTACGTTTGGTGTCTGTGGAAGCTGTGAAAGTTTTCCACTACCTATGAAGAGCCCAGATCTTTCTGTAGAAGTTTAGTGCACTTTCAATCCCATTATTAGTCCATAGATTTTTCAGTAAGAAAGCAACTTTTAGGAGAGTTTGTCTGAGCTCCTGGATTTTTCAGGCCAAAGACCTTCACCTGCCCATTTTAACTACTGTTTCAGGAAGAATGCTGCTGAGAAATCCTTTGAACTTTACTCCAGGTGTGTAGGCTTCAATAAGATGAAATTCTAATTGCTACTTCAAAAAAACCTAATTATTAAACTGAAGCTGAAGGAGTCAGCCATCTCCACAACTGAGAGCGTTAATAGATCTGTCTATATCCTTTATGATCCAAATGAAAAAAAACATTTAGACTCTTGAAAACTGGTGAAAATCATACATGTGTGCCTACAGATGTCCAAAGATAAACAGGCCCTGCTGATACCCAAAGTGGCTTTACACTAACTCCAGCAGAGATTTTACAGATCTGTCAGGACACATACATTCGTGGTGCAATTTATATTAACACTAATTTGATAGTTTCAGAGAGAATACAAAATTAATCAGAAATAGTCAGCATTCACATTGTACTTAGAATATTAAGCATCTAACTTTAGAGCATTACTGAATAAAATTAAATATTATTTTATGTTCATGCACTTTTTCAGATTACCTAGTAAAGGAACCACACAGATATATTTTCCTCACTGTAAAAAAATATTGATATTTTATTGCAGTGCAAAGAGTTATATTTTCAAGTTTTCCAAAACATGATAGTCCCAATTTAGATTTTTGTAAATTTTCTGAGATAGTCTCCCTGTTCACCTAAAATATCAAAAAAGGCTTCAGCTCTCCACCAGCCTAGTTGGAACATATTCCAAGCAACATCCAGTAAATCATCTTCTCTCCTTATCTTCAGATAGTTCTCCATTCCTATATATACAGATAATATTAAAATGATTTTCCTAATGTAATCATATTTTTATCATGGACAGATCAGAGTGTATCAATTTGTTTCCATAACTTAGACAGCAGATTTTTTAGTGAAAAAACCCCCCAAGCCAGACTGCTGGTGGCAGAAATGTAAGGTGAAAAATTGATGAGCATGGCAAGGAACTCAAGGAAATCTAATTTTTCATTAACATTCATAATGCAGCATCACTTCCAATATACTCCAGCCTAAAGGACTAAAAGTGAAGGTATTGTTAGCCCTGCTTATGCTGTACCCTGGAGGATGGGAATAGAATCAGACTCCCTTGACATCAATGCTTATTGGGAGGAAAATGCCACCATGTAAATGAGCTTTTATTTTACCAGTTACAGACAGTCTAAACATCTTGTTGAGGTTTTTTTTTGCTAGCCATGACTGAGAGAAATGTTTTGTATTTGTTCTGTGTTATAATCATGATTCATATTCCATTAAAATTAAAAATCTCTTTATGAGAAGTAGAAGTAGAGACCAGACAGAGGATGAGGATTCATTAATGCATCTAATGGGAGGAATAATTGATAAAGAGAGGCAGATGTCCAGGGCTGTCAACACAATTCTGGGTGTGCCTGCATGTGCTCCCGTGCACACACCTCCCCTGCATCTGCACCACTCCCACCCCAGCCTGGTCAGCTACTCTGGACAGAATTCATCCAGTGTGAGTGGCACTTGGCCAGTTAAAAATAGTCACCCCAGCTAATCTCATTAAACTTCACTTTTCCAAATCTGTTTCTTGTCAAGGCACCTTTCAGTCAGCACATCCAACTAGTAAAGGTGACAAACAATAAGTGATGGTAAAAGTTACATAAGTACAGCCCAGCCTCTATGACAAGAATAAACAAAACAGAATCTTAAAACAGCAAAGTACTGCTAAAACTAGCATACTAAAATGATGGTGGAGTAACAGCTTTATGTGCATCAGTCTAAAATTCTGGGGTGCCCAGCGTTTTAGTACCCTTTCTGTTGCAATTACAGTGCAAATAAAATTCACTGGCTCAAAATTTGTGCACCACGCTCCGTTTTGCTACACACAGAAAAGCTGTTTTGCAGAGCTGGCTGTCCTGGTAAATTTTCTAAACTACTCCTTGGCATTATTATAGATTATTAGAGCTTCTTGCTTCTGACAACTGTATCTCTTTAATCATAGCTTTCAGAACATCAGCTTTTCAAGGCAAAAAAAAAAAGAAAAGGTTTCATTCTATTTTTACTGTTCACAACTGGATGCACCTGTCACTCTGCAATGTGCTGTTCTGATGTGTATGACACTTTCAGTGCAAACATACATATTGTGTATGTGCCCAAATTAACAGTGACCCATCCATCCACATAGCCTACTTTGGGTAGGGCAAGGACTCTCTTACACCTAATTATCCCCATGCACTTGGGGGCAAATTTGGCTCCTGCAGGATGGCATCTCAGCTAAGAATGATGCTTAGGAGCTGGGAGAAGGTGGAGAGACAAAGTGAGTTACTTTCTCACTGTGATAATCAATTATATTAACTTTGTACTCTGAGGAACACCCACATTTTTGGAAACACTATTTTCTGCCAAAATCTTTTATTTGCATCTCTCAGGAGACATTGCAAAACAATATTCTCTGTTAGATTTCAACAGCCATGATTGACTGTGATGTTTTTAGGGTTCATCCATGCTAGATACCTCTCCAGGGAGGAACAATACCATCCTGTTCCTTAGACTGATTGTTACAAGTTGGAGCCCTGGGGATTTCTTTGATTTACATGGAAGGAAGTTTAAATACAAGTGGTCTAGAATTAGGAGGATGTAGTGGGAAAATCACGTCTTCTTAATATTTCCTCTTTGAAGTGTTAAATATACTCAGATCTTAAAACCTGTTCTTGTATTACAATATTCCTAGTGCAGTTTAGGATAAATCACCAGGATGCTAACAAAACCTACATGATTATTTTGTATAAACTCCTGCATGCCTGGTAAACTTTCTTGTTGTAAACCTTGTTTCTTTTGTTTGCAGCCCTTTGATTGAAGAGCTGTGAAGTGAATACTGAGGTAACACAAGTCTTTCAAATTAACCATTGTCAGATCACCTGTTCCCTACCAGAACCAAATACTGCAACAAGAAAACACAACACATCCATTTAAGGATTCTACTGAGGATTGTACTTCATGAATTGATACTCCATACCTTCAAACTCAAAACATCAGGTCTCACATTAACCACATTCCTTTAGTTTTTGCTATAGAGCAAGGGACCTTTTTAGAAATAGCCTTCAGAATTATTGCCTGCTCCCTTTTCTTGTATTAAAGGTACAGAGGAAAATCTGGCTTTTCCCTAATTCTGCCTCATGCTGAGGTTTTATGTGTACAAAATAAAGTTTTTAAATGTGTAATGCAGATTAAATTTATAATCTTCAGTGTCATTTTATATGAAGGACATGAAGGACATTCCAAAGCTCCACCCATTTTTATTGTAATTTGAAAAAATTTGGTTACATTTCAATTAATTAGTTAGAGAGTTAAATAATGAGCAATGTGCAAAGGCATATGAAACTTTTCTCTGTGTTGTGCATTTTTTTTGTCTGTTTGTTGTATTTCTAAGAGAACAGCATATGCTGTACGACATAAGGGACATGACCATATGATGCCTTTGAAATTAATTTCCTGTTTGAACTTTCATGGGTTTAGGTGAGCTTGAAATATTATCTGGCTTCTAAGGATTGTAACCAAAAAACACAAGGAAATGTCTGTTACTTCAAACAGATTTTCCCTCTGAGGTTCTAAATCCTTTGAACCTGCAGTTAGATGTTGAAGAAATAGTCTGAAAGTTGCAATGACAGAGACTGAGACAACCATATTTCTCCAGCCTTTTGCTATATTGTAAGCTTCATGCAGTTTCATGCAGTTATACATGATTTCTGACATGTGGCACAGCATCTTATGAAAAATAAAGATATACATAAACTCAGGTCATCATCAAAAATTACTACATTGCAACATTATTAAAAGAAGATGTGTGACACATGACAATGTGACACACGTTGAGATATCATGAGGTGACCTGAATGTTAGCTTGTTTTACCAGTGTTTTCAAGAACAGACACTGCAAATTAAATCTTCACTGGGTCAAGGCTACGCCAGTCTGTCCCCTCTCCTGTAAAATTAATAGTTTCAGAATGGACTATTCCCAATCTTACCTTAACAGTCACTATTTCAGTGCTGAAGATCCACAACAATGACAGACAATTTCTAAGAATTACAGAGATAATGCTTCTTCCCACTGTGTGACATCATCACATTAAACTCTTTAGCACTACAGTGATTAAGTGAACATAATATCCTGCAGTCTGTGATTTTATCTCCAGTTTTCTAGTGGTAAAGGTGTATTTTTAATCATGTGCTGTAAATCTGATTTCTAAACATTTGTGGTTTTCATTTCACAATGTCAAGGAGCTAGCTCCCACTTCAGTAAATAATAGCACATCCCTTCAAAGCAGATAAAAGACTTAAACTGAGAAATTCAGACTCAAACCTAGCTTTCAAAACAACTCAGATTTCATTCACAGTTAGAAAAGTTCATTAAATGTTTGAGGAAACAAAATATGCAGCTGGATTTAGATTCTGATCTAAACAACTCTTCCATTCAGCCAAAGTCAGTGCACTTTCCTGTGCAAATATTTCTCTGCATTACCTTTTCTGTACCAGTGTTCTGGGCTGAAGGTCCTTCCACATTCCAGTATGTGTGCAATCTATTCAATTTAACTGTGTCTACAAATGCAATGATCTCACTATTGTTTTTATTCTATCATTTAAATCATTAATGAAAATATTAAATAAGACCCCTGGACCTATGACAGACTCTCTTTATTCTCTTGATCAAACAAGTTTGTCAAATGAAAGATTGGAAATCATGGTGTAAATTTGCAGGGGGTTGTTCTACCAGTTTGGTACAATTATTATGGTATTTGTGTCCTCTCTGGCCAATATATGGAAATGTCATTGCATACAATACAAGAAGTGTCTCTAAGAAAAAGGTTTTGTAGTCTCCTCTTTAGTAACCCACTAACCTAATGCCATGTTACAAGAGGAAATTGATTTAACTTAATGATTTTTTCTTTTAATCATTTTTTTTTCTAAATTCAGTATCACTTTATTATTGTCTAGGCACTCATGGTTGGATTATATATTTTGTTTGTATTATCCTAGGGCTAAACTGAAGTAGATTGGTCTTTATGTCTCATGCTCTTTCTTTTGTCTGCTTTTCAAGACAGATTTTTTTTTGTACATTCTGCAAAAGTCATATTAACTTTCAAGAATTATTAATCATAGTAAAATTTCCCACTAAATATGCAAGAAAACGTCAGACAAAATATGTACAGTTAATAGGAGTAGTTGCAGTAGTAGAAGTAATAGCAGTACCACTAGAAATAGTAGTGATAATATTTAGTGTACACCAAAATTAAAATAGGAAATGTTAATGAAGGTGCCATCTCCATCCTCTGCCAAGCATGCTGAGGAAAAATGTATTCTTACTTTGGCATTTGTTTTGAATGAAAGCAAGAGGAAAAATATATTCTGAGGATAAAAAAAAATATATAAAACTTTTTTCTGAAGTGGTCCTGGTTTGGATTTTTTTTTTTTAATGGATGTCCCTTTCCACCATTACTTCAAATATCAGGATTTAGTGTTTTGATAGACAATGAATTCCTAAGCATTTTTCAAAATGCTAACTTCATTTCTAAGTTGCCAAAACATAAACTAAACTAAATTTTGAGATCACCAAATCCCATTAGACACTTTCTTCCTTTTTCTATTCTGCTCTGCTTTCTTTTAATCAAAAGAAATTTTAGGTACTCCTCCAACCTCAATGATATTGCTATTAAACTTAAAGAAAACAGAGTGTTCAAAAGTTTTCATCAGACCTAGAGGATAGACCTAAGTTAAGAAAAACAGCCAGTACACCTGGGGTACTGCAGTTTGTTTGATCTGTCAAAGATTGCACACAGTCTACTAAAAGCAAGTCAGAGTCGATACAGGAGCTCAAGACCTCTCTCCGGAATTTTACCTGCCATGTCCCGAACTTGCAATCAATCAGAAACAACTTTTTTTACTCACAGGAAGCTAAAATTTAATGGTTTTGGGTTTATAAAGTTACAGGGACTCTCAATTATAGCAATGTTTGACAGCTGGCCAAGAGAAACTGAAGATAAAATAAGTGTGGGGAAAGCGACAAGTTATTGCAGCATTGAGGTGAGGTATATAAAAAGTGGAGTTTTACTGTCATGCAAAGAACAAACATAGGAAGGAGACAAACATACCCCCTGAAATATAATGTATCTAGGTAACTGCTCAGGATTGCAATAGCTAAGAGCTGATAACATGATATTAAGCTAGGCCAGCTATGTTTTCAACGAAAAAAAAAGGAGCACCAGGCCTGAGGAATTGCATTCATCAGCAGAAAGGGGATAATGAGGCACAGAAGAAAACACAAAGGCCCAAAAGATAGAAAAATGAGTATTTTATTATGATTCACTACTTGCTTTGGTTTGCCTTTATGCCTTACTCAGGTGTTTCCTTTGCCATCTTATCCCTACTTCAGTCTTTCCTATCTAGAAATGCCCTCCGCAGCTCAACAGGAAAAGAGAGGTTGTGATTCAGATGCAATTTGCATAGGAAAGACTATGGAAAAAATGTGATAAAGTAATAATTGAAAGATAATAATTTCCTGGCTATTTGAGATTCATTTGCAATTAAAAGTCTCACTGTGACAGCTCAAAGGCAGGATAAGTTCCAGATTATCTTACCTTACTGTATGTACTCTTAGGGAGGATAAGGAAGGAGCATTTCCCCACTTTTCCCAAATGGATAACAAAAAAATATAACTCCAAAAGTCCACAAAAATTTGAGCTTCCTCTGCCTTCTTCCATGTTCTTTCACTCATTGTGTCAATCTTGGCCAGATAGGTCCACAGAAGAGAAGGATCCTGAAGAAATGTGAAAACAGGCTTGAAGATGTGTCCAGAGGAGGAACATTTCTGACTGTGGGACAGCAGGCTCTGAGAGAAAGACAGGGGTCAACCCACATCAACTGATCCCTGCCATCGGTGATGAGTGGGAAAGGGATAAATCCTAGCCCAAAAAACAGTGAAAGGAAGAGATGAACAGCTCTTTCTTGAAATTAGAAAACTAAGGGCCAAATCAAATCAGTACACAATTGAAAACCTAAACATGAGGTTTTATTTTTAATTCCAGCAATCAATATAAAACTGAAATATTAAGAGTTGATTATGCTTCGTTAAAATATTCAATGGGTCTCTTGCATGGTAGGACTTGTATTGAAATAAGTTGAGATGCTGATCATTCTTAGATTGGAAGCAATGATATTGGAAGCAATATCATATTATTTTTGAAGCTTTGGGGGGAAAAGTATTTTAGCTTCAATGTTATGAGCACTGCTTGCTCCCTTCTGATGTATGTGACACCTGAACAGATATGGAAGAGACTAAAATTTCACTGGAAATATAATGTGTTGAAATGGATAGGACTTTGGGTTTACAGTCCCAAATCTGAATAATTTCTTGTTTTTCCACTACTGTGTTCCTGAAAGTCAAATCACCTCTCCTGTCTGTTTGGATTTTACACTCTTCCAGACAGGGACTGACTTTCACCATGCATTTGTGCAGTGCCATGCACAATAGGTCTCCAGGTGCTATTGTAATCCAAATAATGAATTATTAACTTGATCCACTACTACACGTTTAGCAAAGTTTGTTTTACATCCTCACCCAACCTATGGATGAAGTAAGAGTGTCTGCTACTTACTTCCCCCAAAGATGTCCTTTTAATGAATCTCATGAGCTTAAAAATAACAAATTTTCATTTCTTTCCATACTCAGTTTCAGGTTTCCTAGTCTTCCTTTTCTGTATGAATGTCATTAAAACATTAACAATGTGGGGATGTTTTTCTGCTCTTATGCATGGCTTCAGCTAGGTGCTTGTGCATGGATTGAGAGCACAGATATAACTTTATTTTAAGTACATGACATGTAAAGTTACTCATGCCATGAAAGCAAAGACATAGAGATTGTTTTATTATGGACATGTCTCAGACTGATGTTATACAATATAACTAGATATTTAATGAAAATTTCATTTCATACTAACATGTATGACTTACTATACATCCTTTAAGATTTCAGAGCTAGCATATTGATTGGGAAAATTTGAACTTGAGTATTTTCTCCCACTGTGGGGGATTTTCAAATGCTTTATTTTACTTCTACTGATAAAGAGATTTGTAACCCAGTTTTTAATATTATTTTCTCCACAAAAGAAGAAAGCCATGAAAAGGATTGTTTTTTGTTGGTTTTTTTTTTATTTTTCAGCATCATGAATAGTGTAGGATTTTAAGAAATGCTTTTTGGTTTTTGTTTTTTTTTCCTGGACAGTGAGTAAAATTACAAGGCAATTTTCTTCCAACTGGCACGTTGTATGGCAATTGCTTAAAGCAAATGAGAAACTCTTTTTTAGATCAGGACACTCAACTCAAGTGGAAGTTGTCAGATTTAATAAAGCAGAATCATCCTAGGGAAGAAATTTTGTGTCTCTGTTTCCAGTGGTGCATCTGTTTGTAGCACATACTTTGTTCAGTGAATGCCAGCTTGCCTACAACACTTGCAATGAACTTTAATTGTGTGCTTTAGTAGAAAGTCTTAACTTTGATCTGACTCCCTTCAGGTAGCAATGAGTCGACTCACATAATCACACCTCCCTGTAGCAGATAAAAATAACCACCTTGATTTTCCCTCCTTCTTCACTCTTTAGAAAATGGTTGTATTTTTATGAGTTCATTCTCACAGTGAGCAGGGATCTATAAGCTTTGGAACATAAGATGGTTCAGCAATAACAGCTATTTCTACACCATTATAGTAATTAATCACAGAAGGAGCTGCCGGAAAAAAATTCTATAATTTTGAACATATAATTGAATTTTTATTGCTTTTAAACTGAAGTGTTTAGACCTTGAGAAAATCAGCCCAGCAGGGAAAAAAAATGTTCCTCTTTGCCTCTCCTTCCTTCTGTGCTTTAGACAAAGCTTGGCAGAACTCACAAGCTAAATGGGAGCCGATTTAACAGCTCTTTATTTCAGCCTACCTCCTAAAGAAGAAGAAAAGGTCACTTAAAACTTATTTTCTTAACAAAATTCACTGGAGGTGAGTTGGGATACAAAGAAAAGTCTTTCAGATCCGGAGATAGAACTGGCACATTGCAGAGGAAGCAATCCATGTGCTCACAGGAAGAATTCCTGGCAGCTGTGCTCACTGGCATTAACAGAGGACTACAGATGAAGATGAAGGAAATGCAGACAAGTTTCAGCTGACAAATTTGACCCAGCCAGAAAAATGGGATAACAAGAGCTCTTCAGCTTTATTGAAACATCAGATATGGTGAATAAAAACATCAGTGTATTGGTTTTTTAATTTGCCCCTTGGGAAGTTTCTTCCAAATTCAACCAGAATTTTGAAAACTTTTTCAAACCACCCAACTGGCACTTGTTTAAATAAACTAAAATGCTTGTTAATACATTATCTCTTTCCACTTAGGGGTCCCATTGTTGGATAAAAGGATGAGAGATCATAAGTGTGATGAAAGTAGTACAAGATTTATGAGCCTACTTTCTCTTCTTTCCCCCGGAATATTCTTTTGAAGATTAATCTTTAATTCTTACATTCATTAAAATTAACCAGTAATTAGACTAATTGTTGCAAATTTTAGGCACAAGGAAAGAGGTGAAAAGGTGGTAAAAAAAAACAACATGGAGCCAAAATAGCAATATGTAACATTCTTAGTTTGACTAATTTTACTTAGTTTGACCTAGTTTGACTAATTATAATTATAATTTCTGACATAAATATTAGAGCCAGTCTTGCAGGTCATATTGAATCAGTTGAGGTGGTTGCATTGAGTTTTCCTGCAAAGATGCAGGTAAAACCTCCAAAAGATTGTCTTTACCATCTAACCTAAAATGTCTTCTTCCCTAGACGAGCGTTGTGGAAGATATTTCGGACTGTTCCTGCATGGCTATGGGAAACAGCAAAACCTGTTTTGTCACCTTACCTACAATCATGCTAGTTTAAGGATTATTCTCCAGTTCTCTCAAGAGATGGTGAATAAAATCTCTTTATGGATGGTTGATTCCACACAGAAGCAGAAACCATCAGATGGTTGTTCATCTCATGTGCCTTTAACACCCTCAGTCCTGAGCTGATTGTCTCCAGAAAATTAGAACTTTCTTTTCATTGAGTACAGTAGGAAACATCTGTTTTAAAATGAAAAATTGCCTTCAAAATGTTCTTGTTAGATCAGATAAATTCCTCCTTTATTTCCATGCTGCTCATATACAGAAATATGGGCTTATATGTATGGAATAAATTAGAATAAGTAATTACAAATGTTGTTCTTAAATATTTTAACATTTATCTTGCTCCTTCCATGTGTTGCAAAATCCTGTGGTATGTAGTACAGTCCTGTATTCTCCACATTTGTATATTCCTAACTTGTGTAATATGGATAAGCCACATTTAAGATGACTAGGCAGTAATATTAATTAAGCCATCATATTAATAAATAAATAAAATTATAAAGTTTTAATGAACAATCATCAATTAATAAACTTTAAACTCCTTTATTAAGCAATTTTTACTTCAGACATAGCTCGACCAATGCACATATTTCTTCTAAAACTAATTTTCATTAAACCACCCTATTAACTGCAATGATTTACATGTATAGAGAAGACCAAAGACTGCATAGCTCAACAAATATGACTTTTAAATTATAATGTTTCTAGTAAAAGGTGACAGGCTTTGAGAGAACAGGGACTTCAGACTTGTCTGGCCTTGTACTGGCTTGAGGTGAATTTAACTTATTTTAGCTGAGGTTGCAGTTTTTGAGTTATGAGGTGACTGTGGCCAAATTTCTTTTAGCTTGAATTTATCTCTGTGCCACTGTGTGGCATAACACCTATTGCTAATTAACAGAGAGCAAAACCAAGCAGCTATTATGGATTAAGCAAACTGTCTTTGACTGTAGGATTATAATATATAATAATATAATAATATAATAATATATATAAGCAGCAATTATCAGATGACATCAGAAATCCAAGAGATTTTTCACAAAGAAGAAAACATCACCTGGTGAGTCAGGTAAACCCAACATTAAGGGTAAAAAAGAGGACACATGGAAAGGGGAAACATCAGGGTAAAAACAAGAAACCAACTGTCAGAAAATTTGTAAAAACAATGCTGAGGGAACCCCAGGCTGAAGAGGAAGAAACCACCACAACCATCACATTCTGCCCAGTGAAGACACTGCCAGTTCACTGTGACCAATTTTTATTCCTTTATTCCTGAAGCTCAGACAAACTGTTGTCCCATTGTCTATGGGTGGAGGGAGAGTGCAAAGAGCATCAGGGAAAAAGGGAGCTCACATTAATGGGAATCTCACACACAAACACACACACACACACACACACACACACACATATATAAGTTTATATAAACATATTTATATATTTATATATAAATATATAAATATATATATGTACACACATTTTAAAATATATATATACACTTTATATATACTTTATATATATATATACACTAAAACATATATATATATGCATATAGAGAGATAGACATGTATTTGTATTAACAGTGAGGCTTTTCTGTAACAGTTTCAATTTGTCTCACAGTGGTCCTATCATCACAGCTGGACTAATAAAAACATTTTTTGTGGCTTTAGTAGACTGTTAATCTACAGTAAAAGTACCTTTTGTGTAAAACTGTGTTCTCTTTTGCCCATAATAACATTTAGACTGCAACAATTACCTTTCCTAAAAGGAAAAAGGAAAGAAAAATTAAAGGAAAATCCTAACCTGTAGTTCAATTTCCTGTAAATTAAAAAGAACCTTCTACTTCTCTACTTCTTATTCCATGCTTCTTACAATTATGTTAAGCCATACATGAAAGGGAAAAAAAAAAAAAAAAGGAGAAAGTTAAGCATTTGGACAAGTTTATGACTTTTTCAGATTATTTTTTTAAATAACAGCAAGGCATAACCTATGCCAGAATGCCAGAAAAGTTGGTTGTTTTTGTTTTTTTTGATATCTCAGTGTATAGGAAAACAAAACCAGAGAAATTAAAGCCTACCTGGGTAATCAAATCAGTCCTTTGCAATTGCCAGCACCAGAGTTTTTATAGCTGCATTCATGAATTTTCCCTTTATTTTAACTTGCCATTGGTTGGCAGACACTGCCAAAAACCAGTGGATGGCCCTTTGCCCAGGGACCTAAGGTCATCCTCTCAGAGCTCCCGAGTACCAGGAAGGAGCTCTTCCTTACATCAGAGGGCCAGAATTTAATCCATCTCCAATAGATCATATGTCTCACTCTGGAGCTTAATGCAATTGTGGGCTTGGCAGGGATTTCAGAGTTCTGTGTGAGTGAGAAGGAAATGAGAAGAAGCTGAACGTCTACTTTCTCAAATATCCTCTTTTTTGTGCAGCACAAACTCTTTTGCATCTCCTTTTCTACCTATCTTGCACAAATGTAACAAAGAGTTTTTGTTGGAAGAGGGATCAGAAAATGCAGAGAGAACTAACTTGCATGTATATATAAAACAAATAAAAAGGAATTTTAAGCATTTGACTTTGGCTGTGTACAAACAGTCCAGCTCATATTCAGGAAGTGTTTCACCCTCTCAAAGCAGTTGAATCATACAGTGTAACTGAGAGAAAATTTATTTTTTGTTTTCTTTGCTATAGATCAAAGATCATATCACTTTAAAAATGTCACAAATAACTGTTAATAATAATTAAACCCCCTTTATATTTCAGAAGTCATTTTGTTTTGTTGTTTGAGAGGTCCTGTATTTAATAAATAAATACTTTAAAACTCCCAAACTTACAGCATATATATGTTTCATATGTGCATGTATATATATGTGCATATATATGCAGAGTTAAGGTATACATATACCTGCACACAGGCATAACAAATTATTCCTTCTGTATGTGCACTTATATGAGTTCATATGGAATTAACTCTACATATCTTGAGTCAAAAACTCTATGGAGGAGTTCTGAAGAAAATAATTGTATTTGAGTTATAATAAAGGTTATAATATTGATTGCTTTTATTTAAAATGGCAATTTCTTTTTGCAGGCTATTTAGCAGTACATCTTACAGATATAAGCATTCACCATATGAAACTTCAATTAGCAATGATTTTCAAGATATAAAAAGGTACCCATTATAATGGCATAGTGAGAATGTGTGGTATACGTTCATTTAAAGTGCTGTTAATTCAATTGCTTTATCTGATCCAAAGTCACTTAGATTATATTAAATTAGCCATCTGTTTGGCTTTCACCTTGGAATGTCTGCCAGATGCTGAGTTTGTTTATAGACAATTCATTTGCAGACACAGCCTTAACAACAGGTTTGCTTGCTGGGGACTATCCCTTCTGGAAGAGTTTACCTGGGAAGATGAAACTGTGCACTCCAAGCAACAACTGCTTGTTCAAAGGGTAAAAATATATTGACTACCTTGTGTCCAGCACACTATTACACTATTGCATGTCCTCTTATTAATTTCTGCAGTCTTTGTGATGAGGAGACTTAAATGGTTCTGCAAAGCTGCATCATTATCTATAGAACCCATTTATACGTTTTATGGTTTTCTTTTTAATTAAGGTCTGGCACTAAAATTACTATAACATTTTGTTATCTACTGGGCATGGAAGCTTTTTAGTAAGTCTCCAGGTAGCTTTTAAAAGTCTATTAAAAAGCTGTATATCATTCCACAGTTGTTACACATGGGGAAAATATTTCTTTAAGGAGATGGGCAGTGTTATTTCTCCCTCCCCTACAAAACAGCGCTTGTTCTTCATCACAAGAATGATACAAAGCTGCACAGGAAGATTCCAGAAGGAGACAGAATTTAATCAAAGTACTTTGGGTTTTTTCAGGAGCTATTCAAGAGTAATCCCCCATAGGCTAACAAATCTTAGTCACTGGTCCAAATAAACAGGATAGTTATGCAATCACTGAGCAAAATTCAGAAGTGGTTTATGTTCACCTCTAAAGATTTTTGATTAAATAATGGTCTGAATCCACCCAACAGATACTGGCATTGCTATTCCTAGACACAGGACATTGTATTAACAACTACTGTAGGCAGAAAAAAATAAAAAAATTGTATTCTTCAGGCAGCAATAAAAGGCTATATTTATAATAAAAATAACTAATGTTCTATATTTTCTTCTATGATTTTTTTTATAGCTGTTCATATATACTAAATAAAATTTTCAAAGGAAATTCAAGCATTGTTACTTAGTGGTTAAGCCAATTTCTAAATTATAGTGTTTAAGAAAATTCCTTTCTATAGGGAAACTTTATACCACCTTTGCTTATTCCAGCTTTTTAAGCAGAGGGTTTTTTATGTTTCATTAAAACATTTGGTCCTGACCATTGTTAAGAACAAGATAATAAAATGGATGGATTTTTATCCAATCTGATTAAATGTGGAAATTCCTACAATTCAACTGAATAAATATAGAATATTGATATTTGGTCACTGAACTCTGTGATTTTGTGTCCTAATGCTTCAAAAGTTTTAACATTTTTTATGTAAACTAAACTAATACAAAAAACTATGGTATATATCTAATTGAACCAGCCAGCCCACCAGGTCACTTAGACTGATTAAAGGAAAAATACCTTATTATTTGATATAGAAATGAAAGATTTTCAATAACAATCTAACTGACAAAAGAAAAACTTCACCTGTGCAGGAGACAGCTCATCTGAGTTTGCTCTGGCCATGAAACAAAGAATTCTCTTTAAGCTGAGTAAGGTTCTGGTTTTATGAACAGGCCGATCTTGACCCTCACAGTTCTTTTTCATTAATTTTAAACACAGTCATCATTGGTTTCTCTATCAAAATTTTATTTTTTTATTGTCTCTGTCAATAAAGAGTAACTCACAACAGATTTTTCCATTAACCTCTTTCACTCTATGAAGCAGGAAAAGGAGTGTCAATGTCTACACTGATACAAATTTGTGCCCTTTGGGTCTTCATCCATGGACTGACAATTTTGAGTGCAGAGCAAACTAATGACATGACAAAGAGAATGGGAGATATGAATGAATCCAACAAGAGGGAGAATGGTCCTACCAACAGAAAATTTAAGGAAACCAGGCTGGGCAAAGAAACAGAAATATAGATAGGAATCTTCCACAGTAATGAAGTTTTTTGTTCTGCATTTGGGAGTTCTCATAAAGTAATCAAATTATAGATTAAAAAATAATTTCATAATTAAGAGGTGGAGTAAAGAAAAATATTTTTTTCAGTTCCATTTTTTAGAAAAAGTGAACATTGATGGAAAAGAAGTAAATTATGCACTAAATTAGTTTGTTCACTTAGACATGTTTTTTTTGTTTTTCATTTCCACATTTTCAGATTTTTGTGATGTGTTTCCATATTTTATTGTTTTCTTACTTATTTGAGAGAGGAAACTGTTGAAATATCATTTTCTTACATTGGATGAAAACTCTGACAAGACTTACAGTGTTAATAACCCTGGCAGAATATGTGAGTAGACAATAAGGCTTATGAGTTTTAGCTCCCAAAATAACAATAATCTCTAGAAACATTAGGAATTTTCAATTCATTACAGCTTTCTAATTGGAACTCATCTTGTTTTCAGAAAAATATAAAAATTTCTGTTCATTTTAAAAATGGAAAAAGAGAATTTTTATTTTGTCTAGCCAACTCATTCTTTGGAAGAGAGAAATTCACGTAAGACAAATCAGGGACTAGAAGTTTTGCCTTTTCCATTTTAGAAGGTTGTTCCAATGTTCAGGCTGAACATAATATAAGATAATATAAGATATTATAATAATAATATAAGATATTATAACTATCTTCCTTTCTTGCCTTCACAGTCAAACTCAAAAGATCTCTTTCTAGCACCAAGTTAGAAAAAAAAATCTCAGAAATATTTTTTCAATAGCCTGTGTTTTAAAGGCACAGTAGATATAATATGATTTCATGACATTATGTGAGTATATGAGAGACAAACAAAGTTCTATTTTTCTTGAAGATGAGATGTGAATCATCAGGAAAGAAGATCCAGAAACTGCAAATTTGATGCAAATACCATTTTCTGTGGATAGCTCTTTGGACAAAAGTTTAGAATATATATTATATGTCTATGTATATAATATAAATGTATGCATTAAGTGCATTTATAATGGAAGCAGAGGAACATGAAATAGTAGAATCCAGGCTGCTTTTGGACTATGTAGATGTTCCATTGTAAATACATGGAGCTGATGTTCAAAATCATGACCTAGATCAACCAATCTCTTTTCTCTTCAAGTCCTTGATTAAAAAGTATCTTCTTTATGAACCTTCTTGTCTGATCTGCTCACCAACTTTATCTACACTTGTGAAATATGTTATCTAGCACATACTGAAATAGATTCTATAAAACTGAGAATGCTCAGTTGTAATATTTTTAGTGCATATACTCTGTCTTTCATGTTTCTAAAGGATCTGGCACACATATGGCACCCTATAAATGTATTAGTTTAACTTACATTAAATTTAATTCAACCACAATTTGATATTGCAGGTCTATGTGCTGACTTCTGTTACTGTAAATGTACTTGTGTTTTCAGAGAAATATCCTGTATGTAACTCTTTCCCATAATTCCCATCTGACAGGAAAAAAAGTGAATAGAGGTAAATGCAAAGCAAAAGAAAAGAAAAGGGGATGGCAGACAAGCAAAGTGTGCATATAATACTGATAGAAGAAAGGATGGGCTGTCAGGGAAAAGGACAGAGAAAAAAAAGGGTTGGTAAAGTTAGAGCAAAAGAGATGAAGTATGGATACAGAACAAGAGATACATAAATTTAAAACAGAGGATATGGCAGCTAACCCAACATAGGAACCATGGAAACAACATAAAAAACAATGCAAAAAAAACCCTAAAAGGGTGAGCCAGGCTGGTTAAATCTTGTTTGAAGGTGAAAGAGCATTGTTCTTTTCTTTATTTTGCTAGGGGTCCCCTCACATTAAAAAACAAACATCTTCCTCACTGCCTCCTTTAGCCAATACCCTTCGTGCAGACTCTGGCTGGCTGAAGGGCTCTGTTTATTTCCTGTGCTGGTGATATACTGTAAGTCATGTCTTCACTGCATGACTAAACCTCCACTTCTCCTTTTTAAGGAGTAAAAATACTGCAGAGTTCTGTGGATCTCTGCAAGTGAGGAGGAGTGGTTAAAACATGGTAATGGTGCCAGTAAGAACATAATGCTTGTAAAGGTCTACATAAATAGATGAACTATGGTGCCAATATTTTGGCATAAAATAGCCCATCCTAAGCTGTCACCTCACTTTGAAGATGGTTTAATTGCAGAGCATCTACTATGTGAATTATATGGTGATAGATCCTGAACTTGCTCCCAGGAAATCAATGGGTGTGTCAGGATAAGTATCATGTAGAATTGAGCCTAAGGGAAATATTTTATTTGAGAAAACTGTAATCATTACTGACAAAATGGAATATAAGTTGGTCTTATTGGTGTCTATTTAAAACCTTAGATTAAAAGTAAGGCAATTTCTCAATGCCTTAGGAGCAATGCCTACGAAAAGTGTACTTAAAAATGTATGCAGAATAAAAAGTTGATGTTGACTAAAGCACATTACCATCTGCTTCTTTGTTTCATTCCACTAGAGATTAATTGAGTTGATCTGAGTTAGCAGATACTCTCAATGAAATTACATAGTGTGTTGATGAGTATTTCAATTCAGCTACTGATTAACTTGTTAGAATACTCAGGTGAGGTAATAATTGTTCCAGAAATCTGAATAGGAGATTTTAAAACCAAGTTACTGCTTGTTCTTGAAGGTTGTGCTGACTTGAGGATTTTCTTACTTGTGTCATTATCAACTACACTTTAAAGAATTAAGCCCTATGAATGTACACATCATATGAGCTTATGTGTACATAATATGTTTGTAAATCTATGTGTATTTATTTAGGTGTATATAGCTATATAGACACATGTATTTATTCAGACATGTGAAAGTCATAACCATTGCTATAACCTGACTTTTGCATGTGTCTATACTGTAGATTTTTCAATTTATCAGTTTTGATTCTTTATTGTTTAAAAAATGGCTAATTTCCTAAATTTCCTTCTCCTGGAATCCCACCTATATATATATTTTGGCCTTTTAGGTATGTTTAAAAGTCTTGCCTTGAGTCTCGTTTTAAAATGTGATTTTGCTCCAAAGTAATTAACTTGGAAAACATATATTTGAATGAGTATATTTATTCAAACTATTCAAATTGTTGAATTAAATAGACAGTCAAGAAATCAAGGAAGTTACTCTACAGACAGGGTAGAGCCACAGGCTCCATGTCATGAGTTAATGTGATGTAATTTTATCCCTTGTACACCATCTTTAATGTCAATGCTAATATTTCTAAATGAGTTGCAATTATGCCAGCTCCAATGACTTCAGCAGAGCTCCAGTTGGGTGGAGCTACATCCAGATTAAATTGCAAGTTTGAAGGAAATGTTCTGAAGAGATTTGTTCTCCTTTTGCAATTAATCATTGTTTCTAAAACAACACTAAAAAAAGGTAGATAATTAAAACTGGAAAGTATAGTTGCCTAAGGTAGCATAAATCAGTCCAAATAATTTTTGTTGGAGTGAAATAAAATTATGAGAGTAATGTTATTTCAAGAATGAAAACAAATTTCAGTTTTGGAGCATGACCACGTAAAAGATACCCAGTGTTTTGTTCATTATTTTATTGAGCTCACAGCAATTCTGGTTCACAACTTGATGTTCCATATAACACAATTGTACACACCTGAGCCTTGACATCTGAGTTCCATAACTTTTTTTGCAACTCCAGAGGAAAATATTGTGAATTTACAAGCAATTCCTGCAGCAGTACTCCTGATAAAGTACACCTAAGCATACAGCAGGCAAAATAATTTGTTTTTCATAATAGTAATGCCTCATTATCATTTTAAAACATATAGCTTATACTTATACTAAGATGTAAAATATGAAATGCTCTCTTCTATTTAAGAGTGAGGGTTTTTCTGTTTTGTCTCCTTTTTTTTTTATCCTCAGCACTTCAAGTCAAGCTGTGAGGAAAATCTCTTATGCCTGCTATGCAGCTTTATCTTAATCCAGGAAAGTGGGAATCTAGCAAATGAAAAATAATCCAAAAGTTAATGCGGAACAAAAAATATCTTGGCAAAATTTGGACAGCATAAAATTCTTCGTGCACAGAAAGCCTGACTGAGCAATAGTCTGTCTCTTGTTGAAGAGTGATTTTAGAGGTGATCAACCATATAATTTATTTCTTTGTTATTAACATTAGTATTGTTTTTTTAATTTGACTGTGAAGCAATTTCTGTATGTTTATAAAGAAAACACAAGCAAACACCATGGACTGGCCTTTTCATAGGTGCTCTATATAAAATATTTACTCTTGATATAAAGCAAGATGATGGTCTCAGTTCCTTAGCATGAAGCTCAATGGCAAATTCCCAGTGATGCAATATGAAAACTTCTGTCATACATATATATGTATATATGAATATATATGTGTATGTATATATATATATATATATATTCTATCAAATTTTTATTTTTCAGCTCTCATGCTGGAAAAATTCATTTTGGTTTAGATTCACCCATTTCACATTTAAAGAAGTCTCATCACACTTGACAAACATGATTTTGGGAAAGTCTTATTCACAGAATATTTTTTCCTTAGGAAAATATATGACAGTTATTGAGGTTAAATGTACAAATTGTATAAAATAGGTTACTTAGCATTAAGCTTTTTTTTTTAAAAAAAAAGGGGGAAATAAAGAAAAGCTGTTTTCTCTCTTGGTCTTGTGGATGGAAACAGGTAGAGTGTTTAGCTAGATAATTCTATTTTAATTTAATTAAAAGAGAAAAGACACATTAAAAAAAGGCATACATAGCTTTAATGGCAATAATTACCTTCATTTGGTAGGATTAACATAGAAGTCAGGTATATTACTGAAAATAATTATGAATAAAATAAATAACCTAACAATGCCAATACTCTTATTAAGTCACACAGTTAATAGACAAGGATTTGATTCACAGGTAGATGAGGACAGAGGCTCTTTTATTCCACAACCTTTGCTGTCTCTGTTACTCCAAGATGGTTTCTGTTTGAAGTGGGTATTCAACACAAGCCTATGAGCAAGTGCTACTTGCAGTCTCTGGAGGCAGCTGACAGCCAGGACTTGGAGCCAATTTTCAGCAAACATGGCATATTTTCATTCCTTTCTGTAAATTATGGAATCCCTTAAGAAGGGATATTACAAAAGGGTCAACACGGGATTTTAATGGTTCACAATTCATTGGTACAAATTATTCCTTTTGTTCTGTTTTGTTTCCCTTTTTTATTTAAGAAAATAAATTACAAGTCTGAATTGAAAACTCAGATTGTGTTTTAATTTATTTTTTTTTATGGTAAGCATTAATAAGTGATTAAATGCAGTCTCAGAAGTGGTTTATTCCTGAGTGGTAACAATGCCAAGAAGTAGGTTTCACTTTTGACATCATCCTGCAAAAGAGGATTACTCATAGTATTACTGTAGATCCTGATGATCCCAAGGAGGGTTCACAGAATCAGTAAATTGGGAAATCACTGCATCTGTAGTCCAAGGACATGGTGTTTGGTCCAATCTATTCCTCAAGTGGGGTCAACAGAGAAAAAAGGCTATGATATCTAGGACTTTGTCCAGTCAGTTTTTGCAAGTCTCCAACCAAATTTAATGATTCTCTATGCAAACTCTCCAATGTTTTCAGAGTAGAAATGTACACAGCTGAATTAAAGAATAGCTGTTTGGACTGATACAATCACAACTTTTGTTCAGAAAGTGCTCATTCTTCTTGACAGATGTTTTCTGAAATAACCAATGATTCACAAAATTTCAATGCTGAAAAACTCCAGTTTCAAAATTCTAAATAAAATCTTAGTTTTCTGGAATTCACTGTGCTGAAAGTATCATCTGTGTCACAGGTTGAAGGTTGCCTGGTATGAAACCATATGTGACAAAAAGGGAAATGGTGTCAAGACCTCAGTCAGGACAGTGTTGAAATTGTGAAACTGAGATAGCTCATCCCCGTTCCTGTGTAGAATCAATAGTTTTGATGAAATTTTTATGGTCTTCTACAGAGTCTCTGTTTCTGTTACCAACCTTCACTTTTGAAAACTGTTAACACTGTCTCATTGGTAATCTGATAATTGTGAGCTTCCACTGAGAAAAAGCCATAAAAGATCATTTAAAAATAAATAAATCGTGCCAAAAAGGCACACTTTTAAATGGTAAATGTGCTATTCCTATTAAAAATGAGGAAAATGTGCAGTCATGCCTAGCTTATTTTTGAGAGGTTTGTGCCTGCCTCTCTTGACAGCTCTAAGGCATAATGGTAAAACATTGACACTTAGAAACCAATTCCTGTACTTCGATTTCATTGCTAAAGAGTCAGTTTTGCTCAGGGCATAGTGAGATAAGAAGTAATGAAAGTAGTAGTAATTTAGTACATATTTCAATAAACTCTCCCCTCAAACTTATCCAGAACTCACTGCTAAGATATGACATTGGATGACTACAGCTATTGAGGAGATTTACTTACAAATTATATGAAGGCACAGCTTTGGAAAATAACAGATTTTATATCCAACTATATGAGAATTTTATCTATTTTTTTAAAAAGACAGCAAAACAAACAACAAAAAACAAACCAAAACTTCATTTTCAGTGCATTTTAATAGATGGCAACATCTTTCCTTCGGGCATATTTGAAGGTGGGGACCCAGATCCCTGAGACTACCTAAAATCAAAAGCCTTGTAAATACTATGCTTCCAGAAGAATATTTCTGAAAACCAAACTGTTTTTCCCTGAAATTCCTCTGTCTTGTAGTTAACATCATATTGTTGCCTTGCTCTTCCAGAATAGCGGGTGGAAGGAAGACAGCTTGTTGAAAACCTTGAAGAAACCAGATGTGAAAGAAATATTTTGTGATTGAGGTGGTCCACAGGACTGATTTATCTATCAAGGGCAGTTGAACATTTTCATGAAGGTCAGACTCCAGAGCGCTCTACCACGGAGAGCCATCCCAGTTTGGTATGCAGTAGCAGCTGATGATGATTAGTTTCATTTTATCACATGGAATGGCTCAACATCAGAATTTTACTTTGTACATTATTAAGTTCATTTTTATTCACTGAGTAGCTTGTAGCAGTGCTTGCAGTGACTTTGTTCTCAAGGCTTCTGAATGATCAATGATCTCAAAATTATTGCATTGGATGACACTTTCTATTTCCTACTGACTGTCAACACTGGTAGTCTTTCCATGGAAGTATCTGTGCCTGTACACTCCTATGCATTTGAGTTAATTCATTATTCAAACTCCTAATAACTAATATTCACTATTCAAACTCCTTAAAAAAATTATGTATTTATTTACTTGTCATTCAACTACTTTTAAAAATGTTTTGCTGCTTGTCCCTTCACATTCTGTTATAAATCCCAGCTGGCAGATGCAAGCAGGAAACCTACCCTGTGCCTCACACCACTGCTTGGAACACCAACCTGGGCCTTGAAAAGCAGCTCCTTTGGAGGCATGGCACCCCTGAGAGGACTGAGTCAGAAATTTGGACTCGTTTCAAGAATAACCTTATAAACAGCTGGGCTAGAGAACATGGCATTGAGTGGGTGTGTCCCTCAATATCCCTTACCATGCACCTGCTGCTGGGAAAGTGGAGAGCTACAATGAGCTGTTAAAAACCAGCTTGAAAGCGTTGGGTGGGGGATCTTTCAGAAATTGGGAGCAGCATCTAGCAAAGGCCACCTGGATAGTTAACACTATCCAAGTTCCACCAACTGAGGTGGCCCAGCCCAATCCAAGCCCCTGCATAAAGTAGATGGAGACAAAGTCCCAGTGGTACATGTCAGAGGTTTGTTAGGAAAAGCAGTTTGGATCAATTCTGCTTCGAGTACAGACAAACCCAGTTCTGGGGTTGTCTTTGCTCAGGGACCAGGTTGCACATGGTGGATAATGCAGAAAGATGGAACAACACAATGTGTACCTCAGGGAGATCTGATGGTTGGGTGACAACCATGAGTAAATATCACTGCTAAATGCCACTACCCTTTTCTAATATATATTAGTTTTGTAGTAACTTGACCATATGGGTATAAGGGGTGAAATGTCATGGGGTGACTTTGTGATGCTTGTATCCCCAATCACCTTGTTTATGTTACAGATTAAGTTCTGCACCTTTAAGACTGGTTCTGAGAGTGAAGGTGGGGAAAAAGAAAGTGCAGTTTGTGTTGAGAAGGAGCCTTCACTGCCCCACACACTGTTCCTGGACTGTGGTGTCTGCAGCACGGACAGACAGTGGGACAGAGCTCTCCTTGGCTGTTAGTTTTTTAGCTAGCTGAGGCAGGGAAGTTCCCCAGACTCCTTGGACCTGTGCAAACCTGCTCTGGACTGAACACCCAGCCAAACCCCAGGAGCTCACACCTGTGTCCATCGAGGTCTGGGCCTCAGCACTTTCCAGCACTGGAGGGACTGATAAGATCTGAGCTACACCCCATGACAAGGGCTTTTCTGGATGTGCCATTTCTTTGAACAGCAAGAGGTTTTATTGTTTAATATTAACAATTTCAATAACAATTTCTGTTAAATAAACACATTTTTTTCACTTTTCTCTAAGGAAATCTTTTCCCAAAACAGATGGGGAAGAGGCTGCTTGAATTTGTTTTCTAGGGGGACTGCATTTGGAGGTTTTCTCCAAAATTTATCTTAAACCAGGACAATACATTAATTGTGTGTATTAAATATATATACATTATATGTATATATAATACATATGCGTCTATTTTATATATATATTTGTGTTAGGGATACAAGCATCACAAAGTCACCCCATGACATTAGGTAAGTTAAATCATGTTAAGAATTGTTACTAATTCATTCATGGACAGTATAGATCATAGGTTTCCTTTTTTTGCATATGGTCTATTGTCTTGTGTTCTCTTCATTCTTCTCTTGAGGAAGAGCTCATGCTTGTCTGCTTTGCTCCACGTTTTCCTAGAAAAGGTTTCAAAATTATGTGTTACCAACTTCATGGTACGTATATCTTCAAATCAGGGCCCCTCCAAACTGTAACAATGTGGATAAAGAGACTCAAAGAACAATTTAAATTTATAAAGTCCTCTTTATTATATTCCTCAAATCAAAGTGAAACCAGTTTTTTGCCATATCAGATTATTTACAGCCTTATAAAATTAGATGTTTAATATTTCCAAGAACTGTGGTGCTTCTCTGGGAAAACTGGGATACCTTCATATTGAAAGTAATGCCTCTTCCAGATTTCCATCATTCACACATAATGTGCTCCAGCCTCCTAATCTCATCTAATCTAATCTAATCTAATCTAATGTAATTTGGTGTCCCTTCTGGAGTCAGTTCAGAATGCCAAGGTCTTTTTTGTACTGGGGAGACCAAAAGTGAGCACAATACTGCAAACACTTCCCAGGTACCAAAGAGAGAGGAAAAAAGCACTTCCCAAGCTGATGGGTGCACTGTTGTTATTACAGCCCTATATAAAATCAGCCTTCCCTGCTGCAAGGGCAGTCATTTCTGACTCGCCTTCTTCTGTGTGTTGTTCATGAAACCCCCACATACTTGACTGCAAAAATCCCTGTACTTCTTGCTGTCTGTATGTAATGGCATCAAAGATGTATTTGAGAAGATTTTTTGGCTTAGTAGGCCTCTGTCAATACAGATTTTCAAGGTTTGGTGGAAACATTGCCTGGGTCTGACAGTGCAGTCAGCTGCTTCGCTTGCAAGTGCTTTTACAGTTCACAGAATAGCACAGTATCATTAGCAAAAAAACCCAAACCCATAGCACCAAATCTGAACTTGGGAAAAAATTTGGCAAGGCTTAGAAATTCAGTTGTGAAGTACCTTTAATTCTACTGTCCATTTAGAAATTGTATTTTGTTCTGTGAATTTCTGTTTTTTAAAGTATGAAGTTACAGTTATATCATTATTTTCAATTAAAAAATAATATCCACTGATTCCATGATAACAACATGATGTTTAGAAAAAAGGCATGAGATTCATCTTCCAGACACCAGTGAAAAGCATTATTCCAAAAAAAGCAGTGTTCATCATGAAATTCACAATGTTAATTTACACACAGCCAAAAAAAGCAGAAATCTTATCATTCTCATCTCTATCTCTCCTTTCATGATGGCATTCTTTCTTACTTATCACCTTCTCCCACATAAGATATGTTAGTCAAGAATGTGAAAGTTATTCCAAAGGAATACAAACCTCTGTGACAGAAAGATAACCACTTTTCCTTTGGGACTAGTAGGGCATGGTACTCTCTCTTTGGTAAATGGATGAAGAGACCTATGCACGCACACAATTACATTAATTTCCTCAGAACTTCACTTCACCAGCCAAAAGCTTCTTTGTGAGTGTTGTGTATTCTCCAATTTGGTGTTCTTACTGAAACAACCAACGTCATGAGCCAGGGGAAAAACCCACCCCCCTATCCCCCCTCTGCATGGTGTGAGGTGGTATTTAATAACTCCAGGATTCTGTCTGTCACCCTCCTGTCCTGGCCAGACCAGGAAAAAGAGAAAATCCATAATGAACGGTATGTTTCCCAGAGAAGTCATGGATGTCCCATCCCTGGCAGTGTTCAAGGCCAAGTTGCTTGGGGCTTTGAGTAATATGGTTTAGTGAAATGTGCCTCTGCCCATGGCAGGAGAGTTGGAACTGGATGATTTTTAAGGTCCCTTGCAATTCAAACCTTTTTTTTTATTATTATTCTATTTCTCAATCTCTATTTTATTCTCCTTTCTCAAATCCCCCTTCTTTAAACCAAAAATCTCTGACCACAATATGAACATGCCATGGAAAAGTTTATCTTTATGTGAGTGGAAATATCTTCCCGTTCTCTTCATCCTTCAAGACCCTACTTTTTCTTGGAAATGAGCATGGGACAACAGTAAAGAAATCACAAATCACAACTAATCTGGCAGAACACTTCACCTCTTCCCTGAGAAGTGGGCTACACATCACCAGCTGGGGGTGTCACATTCGGCAGGTGGGGCTCTCAATTTACAGGCAGAACAGCTTGATTTAAGTCTGTTGACTCTTGGCTTCAAAACACAAATGAGTTACTGCAGGGTAACATGCTACTGCATATTGGCAGCTCCACAGCAGCTGTCTGAGTGCATGTATACAGTTCACAGCAAATGTGAGATCACTGAAGACATGAACTTCATGGTTCAGAGCAATACAGGGAGATGCTGTTTCTGGCTCTGTGGTTAGTTAGTACATTTACTTGGAAGGAAAAGATGTACTTTCTAATTCTTCCTCCTACCTTCTTTTGAGCAGGCCACGTATATTCCCGGATCTGAGAAATCAGTTAATCTCCAAAAAATAAAGTTTGCTTAGTCTTGGAAGACATATACTGAAGATATATCAACCAAAGACTCAGAAAAATGCACAAATGTGCATTTGCCCCAAATTTTGGAGTACTCATTTCACTGATTTAAACAGTAAGGCAGTAGCACTGAAAGAACATTTCATCATAATTTTTCTTTTATCAGAAGAGTAGTCAATTTTATATCAATGCAGTGATAATAGCTTACTTAGCTCAGGCTTTTAGTTGGCTACATTTACTTTTCTTTTCTTTCTTTTTTTCTTTATGTTCAGGAACATTAACACCAAGAGAAATAGAACACTCAGGTCTATAAACAGAGGTAAGAAAAAAGCTCAAGGAGTTAGCATGGGCTTGTTGAGTATTTTTAAAGGATTAGTATTGTGCAAACAATTAATGGGTTCACTACAGAACAGGACTGATCCAAGGTTAAATTCTGACACTATTGTTATTGGTTCTAGCAAATTATTGGATACTGAGGAAAGAATAGTAATTTGGAAGAATTTACTTCTTATTGATGTTTTAAATTGTGTGTAGCTCCTGCATAGAGAGAGCAATACACAAGGTAAGGAGGCACTAATTATTCCACTGCAGCCTCTTTAACAAAAATACCCTTTCTCATTATAGAAAAAAGGACAAAAAATGCTAAAAGTGGCTTTATTTTGAAGGAAAATTTATAGCATTAATATAACTATGTGAATAGAAGAATTATAAGTACCAAATAAAGGTTTTTGATTATTTGAATATAAATACATGCCACCAGTCTGTACAGGCTTCATGTGTTATATTTTTGATAAATCTAATTAATGAGTAGGCAGAATAGGTTACATTTTTCACTTCATTTCTGTGTGGATGACCAGGCACTGGAACAGATCATGCAGAAGTTGTGCAGTCTGCCTCACTGAGCACAATCCTCTGCCCTGTGCTCTGAGACGACCCTGCTTGAGCAGAGAGGTTGGACCAGATGACCCACTGTGGTCCCTTCCATCCTGACCTGTTCTATGATTCTGTGAGATAAAGGTTTACATGTTAGAAAGGCCAGGCCAAAACAGAAGGCTGTTTAGAGGAACAGGCAACTCTGACCTGAAGTAAACACCTGTGGTGGTGTTCTGCTGAAGTGGGAACAGAGGAAGGCTGCCCAGAAGTACAGAGGAATTTCTCAGACATTCATGGAGGGAGTTAGAAGAGCTAAAGTTCAGCTGGAAATTAATCCAGATAGGGATTTCAGGAGCATGAAAAAGAGTTTCTACAATTATGTCATCAGCAAAACAAAACTAAGGAGCGTGTGAGTACAGAGATCCCCACTGCTCAGCGGAGCAAAGGACATACTGAGTGTCAAGGCCCTGGGAAAAGCTGACACTGAGAGTCTTTCTTGCTTCAGTTATTACCAGTAAGATCCAGCCTCTGGTCTCCCAGGCCCAAAATCTCCAGACAGGCACACAAACATATGCAGTATATAACTTCTGTACAGTGAGGTAAATCCCTTCAAGGAATGCAAAACCAACTGGGCATGAACGTGCCAGCTGGGAAGTTTACACACAATGCTTTGAATATTGTGCAGTCCCCCGGATTTATTGCACTGCAGCAAAGGAATTGCATCACCACAGACCTGATAAGATTAGTGCTCCAGGAAAACATTTGTTGCATATGGCTATGAAAAATAAATTTGTTCAGCATACCAGAAATCTTAAACAAACTTTGGCAAACTTAGCTGACTATCTTTCTCAGGAGAAAGATGGGGTAATTTTCCCAAATACAGACATTTGATACCTTAAGCTGTCCAATATATCTACCTTGTATGGCAGATATCACACACCAATGTAGATAAACCTATGTCCTTTTGAAGGTCAAACTGAGCACTTGAGGGACTCTAAAATTATCCTTGATATAATTTAAGCAGTTTAGGGAAATGAATTATTTGGTACTTAGCTTTTAAGCTAAAAGACTTGGCTCAGCTCTGTCAGCTTCATGTTCCTGTAGCAAGAATATTACAATACTATTTTTCTGGTTTCCTTAAACTGTAACTGAAGATATACAGAAATTTCTGTCAATAAGGACTACTAAGATAAAAATAAAAAATACTTAGGAAAAAACTTCAGTCCTCAGGGTCTTTCTCAACAAGTCAACCAGCTGCCAATTTTGAAATAATTCAGTATGTGTTTCTCTATGTATCTCTTCAAGCATAGCTGTTTTCTTTAGAAATACTTGCCATCTTATCTGCTTTCCAAGTCCAAAAGTAATCCAGCTGATGTAGTTGTTAGACCTTTGAGATCTTATATGAGTGCTTCCAGACTGTACTACACTTACAAGCACTCTGAGCTACACATGAAGAACTAGGCTCTGCGTAAGATGAACGCTCCTGTGCTATATTTGGGGATGAGATGTCTGTGGAGGATTTGCAGGTGCTTTTTTTGATGCTGAATTTTTAAACTCTTGTTTCCAGGGCTTTAAAAAATGTGTTTCAGCACCTGGATGTGAGATATCTTTTGAAAGTAAGGAAGAATCTTGCTACCTGCTAGACTTAAGAATCTAGGGACATCATTAAGGGAAAATCTGTTTTCTTGTTCATCTGTTCACCAACTTTCAATAATTTCATCAAAAGTAGCTGTGACATTTTATGAGCACTTATTTCCCAAGCCTGCAAGATATTTCTGATCTTTGGCCCCTGCTTTAAGAGGACATTATATCTACAACTCTACATCTTTCCACTCCTTTCTGAAGGGTTACTTGCTTTCTGGTATCAAAGATTTGGTGGTAATGAAACTCAGGAAAAAATCAGATCATGCCAGTCTAAAATGTCTTGTCTTTTATTAAAGTAGCCAGTGAAAGAACAATTCAGCCTCTAGCTATATTGGAAATAAACTCAGTCAAGTCCATTTGAAAAGAGTTGATGTTAAAACTTGTCTCATTCTTCAAGCTTTTCAAGCTCAAAGGGTTACTTTGAGCAAGTCACCAAAAGCTGTGTTGAAGATCCTGCTTTCAAAGAAACTCTAGACAAAGCAGCTACCTTGTTTTTTGTGTCCTACCCCTGTAGTGTTTCACTATAACACAGGTTCAGAATTTAAGTTCCTCCTTTACTGGCAGTGTCTTTAAATTTCTTATCCAGCATAAAGTTGCCCAAATGCACCTTGCCTTTTCCCACACCCCTCAGGTGGACACTCACACTGTTGGTAGAATATTATTAACCTATTCAGACAGTTTATCTGGGTGCTGCACACAAGATGCCATTGCTCTCAGAGGACTTAAAAATAATGTTAAGCTAAAGAGAATGTTAAAGAAAACAAACTGAAAACCACAATGCAGATTGTTCCAGAACAAAGCATGTTTAGAGGCAAATTCACTTTTCCATGGGTCAGAGAAACGCATGATAAGTGATTAGTGAAAACAAAGGAGCACCTCTGTAATATGATTTCAATTGTAACACATAGAAAGCATCCATTTTTGTTATCACAACTATTTACTTAAGTCAGAGGAGAATGTTGCAGGGAAATATAAGCAGATTCCTGATTATGGGAAATGTACACTTGTCACTTTGCTCCTCCATATCTAGAAAACTACAACACTAATAACAACAACAACAACAACAAAAAATAGTTCAGAGACTCCCAGTTGTACTTGATATAAAAAAGTCCTCCTTGGGCTTGATTTGAAAGGTATATTCAGAAATATTTTTCAACAGGATGAACTAACTCACTTTATGATGAATATTTTTCAATAAAACTTACAAATTGTTGTATTGGCAATGTATAGACTGGAGATTTTCTTTTCAGATGGACTGTAGGAGTTAGATATTTGATTCACAATTAAAAATAAGCAACAAAGTCTCCTGTGAAAATGCTACTGTAAAGAAAAATAATGAAAATGTGTCAACACAGACACATGTAAGGGTACAGCCAAGGGGATCTATGCATGTCTGTAATATTAAGTACATATTTAAGCACTTTTCTGAAATATGACAACATATTCATCTTTGCATGATTTTCTCACTGCCACAATTAAACATTTGTTTAAGAAAAAATTGTATTATCTGAGCAATTCCTACAAAAGAAATAAAACTCACAGTGTTAACATGCAACTCTGGGTGATTTATAGGTTATACACGAGCTGTAAACAATGAAAAGTAAGTCTGGAACATTGATGTTGTTTTGGAACACTGTGCTGAAAGCTGAAAAAACCAACCCAGATCCACCACGTATTTATACTGGTAGAACACATGTTTAGTGAAACCTCTTGTCTCAGACAAAAGGATTGTTGGTTCAGTAACTAAGAAAATATAAAACCTGATAAGCATATTACACAGGACAATGGCTGAAGGAGATGATTTAATTACCTTTCTTTCTTAAAAAAAAAAAAACAAAATGGGAAATATGCAAAATCCTACACTCACCATTCTTTTGTTAAAGTAGTTATTTAAGGAAAAAACTTAAGTTAGAAATATGTTTGGTAAGCATATTGTAAAAGTTTTGTTGTAACATTATCATTTATTTATTTATTTGTTTATTAGTTTAGGTGTACAAACAAAATTATATTAGGCAAAAATAATTACGTAGTTGCAAATTTGGTATTGGGTTATGGGATTCAGTTGTGATGCTTTTTTCTTTCAGGTTCACCATACTGATCATTGACAAAACATTTCAGCTCACTGGTCTCTGTATCTCAGTTTATAAAACAGAAATATTTATCTTCCTTCATAAATAACTTGAGCATTAATAGATTATTTTTTATTATTATTAGGCAAAGAATATTCATTATGTTTCTGTCTTAAGGATTTTTTTCTTAACAGAGCTGAAAGATTGAATCTATGAATTCAACACACAATTTAACATTTAACAATTTAACAAAATGTTACATTCCATGAATTCAGGTGTCTGTGCTTCTCAAGACCCAGTCCTCCTCAGAAAAAATTCTATAGTCAATAGGTTGAAAAGTACCTTAAAGATCATCTTGTTTCAGCCCCCTGCCATGGACAGGGATGCCTCCTACTAGACCAGGTTACACAAAAGCCCATTCAACCTGGCCTCAAACATTTCCAGAGATTAGGCATCATAACTTCCCTAGATATTCTTGATAAAATATATATAGCAAACAACACAAGTTTTGTGAGTCTTTGACAGATTTAACTCATGTGACCAGCACTTGCACATGACAGATGTTAAAATCTGCAATTTTCATATTGGCAGTCCTACAGCTCTTCTGCAGCAGGTTTATCATCTCATATGTATTCTGCCCATACACATATATAGCTACAATTTTTCCCCTCGAGCCACTAAAAGCTTTCTAGTCACTATCTAGAAATATTAAGTTTGCCAATCTTTATTTTCCTTAATCCCCTACTGCAGTGTGATCTAGTCATCTGCTTTTTGTTTGAGCTTCCTCAAGATTTATTCAGACCAAATCTCTTGTGTGAATTACCTGCAGAAGTTAGATAAGCAAGATGTATCTTTTTCACTGGTGCAGAGAAGTTTGAAAGTATATTCGTGACATAAAGCATTACTCATTGGTTAACAATATAAGAATTATAAAAGTCATTAATATAGTTAATGATCCTTAATTACATAATGGAATGCCTGTTACATGATTCTTTATTGTCTCAGCATTTCCATGCATTATTGATAGCCAATTAGGTACAGACGAAAGAACTGGGAAAACTATTTGCAGCAAACAATTTGTTTGATAAATTTAGCCTTCCTTCCTGTTTTTGAATTACCTGTAAGCAGGCTTTGATTTTTAAAAATACCATTGTTGCTCCAAGTAAATCTTTTAAGCAAGTGTCTTCTAGCCCACACTCTGATTGCAAAATGTTTTATCTACTATTGCTTTCTAGGTATGAGTCATTCTTATTTCTCCAAAACACTATTTATCTCTTAACTCTGGTGTCATATGCTATTCCTTCACTAGATGAATACTAAACTCAGACTCTTCTGTTTTCTTCCTCTTCCTTCAAGCGTAGTCTCATTCAGTCCAACACATTCACTTTTCATTGTGATTGAATTTTCTAAGAATATCCAGATCTTTTCTAATGGGACATAACAGGTTCTTCCTTTCCTTTTCTGGCAGATGTGGCTGCTATTCTTCCCAGCTCCCATGATGAGTGGAAGAGTGTTCTCTCAGTAGGCATATATACACACTGAAGGTGTGGTCAGTGGTCACTTTTAATGTCTTCAAGGATGAAGACTCCACAACTTCTCTGAGAAACCTTTTGCATGCTCAACCACCTGCACAGAAAAAAAAATAAAAAATTCTTATATTTAATCAAAGATTCTGTGCCTCATTTTGTGCTCCATTGTCTCTTGCCTTTTATTTAGGCACCAGTGAGAAAAGTCTGGCCCCACCTTCTTTACTCTGCTCATCATGTATTTACACACATTGGTAAGATCCCCCTTAGATTTCTCTGTTCCAGGTTTACAGCCACAGCCCTCTCAGCTCTCCTAGCTCCTTACGTGTTCCAGCCCATTAATCATTTCCATTTCCTGCTCCGCACTTGTTCCAACAGATCCATTTCCCTCTTGTACCCTGGAGTCTAGAAACAGACAGAGCTAGATGCTGCCTCACCAGTGCTGAGTACAGAATAAGAATCACCTCTGACAAGCTGGTGATGCTCCCTTAACACAGCCCATTCCACTGCTGGCCACATTTGCCACAGGAGCACACTGCTGGCTCTGAGTCAGCTTGCTACTCCCAGGATCTCATGGTCTTTCCTGCAAAGCCATCTTCCTACAAAGACACTTTTTCAGTCTTTCTTGGTGTATACAAATATTCACCCACAGATACCTCTGTATTCAGCACGGGTGCAGCCACTCCTCAAGTCCTGTGTCCAGTGCTGGGCCCCTCATTACAAGAAAGACATTGAGGTGTCGGAGGGTGTCCAGAGGAGGACAGCACAGCTGGTGGAGGATCTAGAGACCAAGTGATATGTGGAGCAGCTGCAGGAGCTGGGACTGTTTAGCCTGGAAGAAAGGAGGCTCCAAGGTGGTTCTATCACTCTCTACAGCTCCCTAAAAGGAGCTTGTAGCCAGATGAGATTTGGTCTCTTCTCCCAGGCAACTAGTGGCAGGATGAGAGGACATGGTTGCAAGCTGCTCTAGGGGAGGTTCAGGTTAAACATGAGGAGGAAATTTTCATGGAAAATGTTATTAGACATTGGAATGGGCTCCCCAGCGAGATGATGGAGTCACTGTCCCCAGAGGAGACCCAGAAATGACTGGATATTGCACTTAGTGTCATGGTCTACTTGACAAGTCAGCAGATGATCAGTCAAGGGTTGGACTTGATGATCTTGAAAGTCTTTTCCAGCCTAGATGATTCTGTGATTCTGAGGTTCAGGACTTGTCATTTCCCCTTTATCAGACGCCAAGAAACTCCTGTCAGCATTAAGGGATTACCCTAAAAGGACAGGGGGTACCAACAGGTTTGCATAGGCTGGCTTTGCTGGGAAGGCTCCTAAGCAGTCTGCATGTTAGGTCTTCCTAATAATTATCTTAAAACAAACCTTTATGATTGTTTTCTGTAAAGCTCATTTTAAGGCTAAAGTATGTCTCACTCTTAATTCTAGTAGATAAAACCATCCGAATTGAAAAGAAAATGTGAAAATAAATTAACCTTTAAAAAAAACTAAACAAGTTTTCAGTTTTTCCTCAAGTTATACACAGTAACTACATTTTTAAAGTGTAGCAAATGAATAATGAGTTAAAATGTGATTTTTTTTATTTTTCTCTGAGATCTCTTCAGAACTACTCAACATGTATTTTCTAAAATCCTAAAAAGTTTGTGTAATTTCTGTGAATAATATCTATATAACATCCATGTCATCAGATACGAAGAAAGATGAATCAGAGAATTAAAGACCTTATGCGTATGAATTAAAATTTGTCCTTCATAGATTTTCAAGAGAAGATCTGCTACTGAATAAGTTCTGTAATACAAGTGTTTCAGAATATAGTCTCTCACATCACTCTCTCCATGAAGGTGAGTGATTGCAGCAAACATTAAAAAGTATTATTAATCCGAAGTCTATATCGCAGCAACTCTAGCTACCTTCTTCTCTCCCTTTGCATCTTGAATAAACCCATTACTGCTACTTGAAATTTCAAGTGACAGCTAATTTAAGTGTGGCTTCACATTATGGGTTTCAAAAATTACAAACTACTGTTTAGATTTATTTGCTAAGTCATGTAGCACAACATTTTACAAGACTGTCTGTAAAACTAGACTGAAAGAGAGAACACTGTTATAACTGGGTGATTTTAATTTATTGGCGATTTAGTTTTTTTTGTTCACTTCAGGGAATGAACATAGTTCTTATATTGTATCAGAGCAACTGACAACTCTACTTAAAAAATTCTTAAAATGTTAAAATATTGGTGTGCTGTAATATACATTACCTTGTAAAGACAAGGAAAATTTGGTGTTTTGGTCTCTCACAGGCCCAGATAAAAGAGGAGAAAACATTCCAACATAGCCAAATAATAATCACTTCACAAAACATATCTCACCTTACCCTGCAATTGTTTAAAGCATAACAGAAAAGAACAAACTTGTCTTAGACACCGTAGCAACCGTTCAGCACAGGCATTTACACCTACTGCAAATAAGCTGTAATCAAAAATCCATTGAAGCCTTTGTACCCACTCTGGGAGCTGATGAGGTCATGAGAATTTGGTGAAACTACTGCTTTATTCCCTTCCAGGAGGGAGCATGTTGCTCTTTACAAACAAAGGATGGGAAATAGAACCACAACAGGGAGAGTGAGGTCCTGAGCAAACTGTGACAGCCAGCATCACTAGATTTACCTGGCATCTCCTATTCAGTGCACACGTTGTTGATTGACAGAGACTCAACATGTTGATTCATGCTATTAAATTGTTAAGTCAATGCCTAAAAAGGTTACTGGCATTCATAGTGTGATTGTTGATGAGGTTCCTGACTTTGCATACATTACCAAGGTCTAGCTGGATGACTTTGTAAAACTATTATTGGTCCAGATGTCTTCTTTTGAATCTTAGCTCATAAAAAATTGAGAAATGGCTAAAGCAGTGGTACTGCAAGGCTTTTAATAGAGCAGACAAAGGAAGAACAGAAGGTGGAATTCAGCAAAGCTCAGACTAGTGGTAAGATGTGTTATTTTAATGATTAAGAAAATTTATCCTAGAGGCACACTGCAGAGTAATAACTAACAGACTAACTCAACATACAACTGGCAATCCCAGAAAAAGGCGTTCTCAAAGCTGCCTGGTTTGTGTTTCGAGGTAGACAATGCACTGTATACATTGCAGCACAAATTAAAACACTAACAATCAAAAGCAAGACATGTTTCCCTCCTATTACCTTCCAGGAGTCTAAAAGCAATTAATAATTTATAAGGCTTTAATTTAGCTATGTGCTTGTATTTTTTTTCCCTCTGAAAAATAACTGAGATTGGATCTTATACAATAATTTCACCCTAATCTTTGATTTACCAAATTCATGTGAGTGAATGCAAAGAATCTAGTTACTTGGTTTGGCCTGGGAATGAATAATTTCAGAAAGTTTTAATGTGATTCCAGTTGTATTTAAGGAACAGACCAAGTGAAGGGTTTAGTATAAATTTTCTTGATATAATGATAGTTTATGGAAAGATATCAGAGTTACTACTAAACAAGGTACCTCAGGTGTCAGGAGATATATACTCATGTTAAGTCAAGGTCCCATCTGGGGCATATTACACTGCTTCACCACAGGTGCTTGATTGGTAGTTCTGGACCCTGGTGATATTAATTTGCATAAATCCTGCTTAATTTGCTTAAAATTTGCTTGAGGTACAGGTGTATGTAGAGTTAAGTGCTTTGATTAACAAGAGTAGATTTAAACATGTACTTATATCATGTTGTTAATTCCCACTAAAGCGATTCATTAAAACACGTACAAAAAATTAACTTTTGTACTTAGCATGCAATATCAGGAACCATTCTACGAGTGTTCACGGCACATGCAGGTGCCACAGTGCATGTTGACAATGGTTACCATGACATGATGTGCTCCACCTGCTCAGAACATTCACTAAAGACACAAAGCTGGGAGGAGTGGCCCATACCCCAGAGAACTGTGCAGCCCTTCAGAAGGACTTTGACAGGTTGGAGATATGGGCAGAGAACTGTCTGAAGCTCAACAGGGGCAAATGCAGGGTCCTGCAGTGGGGAAAGAATAACCCAAAATGCACCAGCACAGCCTGGGACCTGCTGGTAAACAGCTCTGGGTGTCCTGGTGGACAGCAAGCTGTCCATGAGCCAGCAGTACCCTGGTGGCCAGGAAAGCAAGGGTATCCTGGCGTGCTTTGGGAAGAGCACTGCCAGCAGGTCAGGGAGCTGATCCTGCCCCTCTGCTCAGCCCTGGTGGGACACACCAGGACTGCTGTGTTCACTTCTGGGCTCCTCAGCCCAGAAGAGAGACATGGAGCTCCTGAAGCAGGTCCAGTGGAGGGCAGTGCAAACGGTGAAGGTCTGGAGAATTTCCCTTTGCAAGGAAAGGCAGAGAGAGTTGGGCCTGCTCACTTGAGAAGAGAAGGCTTAGAGGGCACCACAGCATTATGTGAAAGTGTCTGAAGGGAGGATGTCAGGAGGATTGATCCAGGCTCTTCTTGGTGGTGCCTAGCAACAGGACAAGAAGCAAAGAGCAAAACCTGATGCACAGGAAGTTCCAGCTGAATTTGAGGAATAACTTTCTTGTGCACATGACTGCACACTGGAATAGATAGCCCAGGGAGGGTGTGGAGGCTCCCTCACTGGAGATATTCAAGAGCTGTCTGGTCTCAATCCTGTGCTATGTTCTCTAGGATGGTGTCATGATTACTGAGAGAAAGGGTGGAGCACCTAGCCCTTTCTGATTCCATGCCACTCGTGTTATGAGGGGAGTGAATTTTCAGCAGGAGGAAGCAGAAGCATCACCAGCTCTTTCTGTAATTCTGTGATTCTGAAAAGAAACAATACATTTGGTCAACTGGAAAACTCAGTATCCAAAAGCTGACTATTATTTATTGCTGAGTGTTCTTACAATTGCCTTTGTATAAGTTTTTTTGTTTTATTTTTTTTTTTCCATCCAGTCTGGCTTGGCTTTTGTCTTGTTTGTTTTTTTTTTTTAAAGTTCAAAGAGAAAGCCTCAAAAGTCAAAGAACTGCCCATGAAGCAGCACTCTTGTGCTTATCTTTTGCTCTGAGTCACTTTTGGGCTTTTGCTGTCCATTTTACTGTAACACTAGGTTTAACTGTGATCAAAATAGTGCTCTAGCTTGTGAGTTGCAAGGTTAGTCTTTAGTCAGCTCAAACTTACTAATATTTATTTGCTATAAAATGGAAAGAGAATTTTAAAATCATGCAAGTAATGTTTTAGCTTTTCCACACTGGTGGATAATTCTTTTTTTCTTCTGCATTTAATAGCCATAGAAGAAAAATTAGTTTGATGGACTAGACAATCTGTTCCAAAAGTGGGAAAATGTCTATTTTCCTGAAAATATTCAGCTTTCTTGTTACCTGAAATATGTTGGCCAACTGTAATTTTTTAGTTAAATCCTTCAAGCAACTGCACAGAAACACCACTGAGAGACCCCTCAGAATTAAATTCCACTGCCTGTGTTTACAGGGAACAGCTGAGAAAAAAAAAAATAGTTCAGATAAACAGAGAACAGCAGAAGAAAAAAAATTTGTAAATTGTATTACCGAATATATTTTCCTCTTCTTAAGTAGAAAATTCTACCAATTTGTTTC
Organism: Parus major; assembly: GCF_001522545.3. Lineage (NCBI taxonomy): Eukaryota > Metazoa > Chordata > Aves > Passeriformes > Paridae > Parus > Parus major. Next base: position 104,931,596 of record NC_031770.1, read on the forward strand.
AAAGTACATGCTTGGTGAATTGCAGGCCATTTCATGTTGAAAACAGCTTTCAACACATAGAACTGGAGTGTTCACTTTCATGCAAAATCATGTGAGTCAGTGTAAGGAATATAATAGAATGCAAAATGTTTTGGTTTGGGTATTTTAAATGTATATACAGAGAGATGTTTTATTTATTTATTTTTTTAATAACAATATCATTTGGTAAAATATTTTGGTTCATTCATATGAATGGCTGGAAAAAGTTACATTCCACCCACAGTATGAACTATTTTGACACCACTTTGTTTTTTCATAGGAGATGATCTACTGATGTATCTGTTCTCATTTTCTGCAAGAGTTCTTTAGACTTCCTGGTAAGGTTTCTCACCCATTATAGATTATGGCCCCTTCACAATTTCTCATAGGTCATCCCAACCTGTTGCTGGAAATGTGCAATGTGGGATATTGAAATCCAGACCTACAGCCAGGAGATACCTTCTTTGAAACAGAAGCATCAGCATATGAAATGGTGTTTTGATAGAAATCACACACTTCACAATTTTATCTGAATTCACCTTTCAATTAAAAAAAAAACCCAAAATACAGACGTGAATCACTAAGTCCCCTTCTCATCAAAAGCTTTTTTTGACATAATCACAACATTTCTGTTATTTTCTACAACTCCTGTGATAGTAATATATATTTGTATGCCACAGGGCATACATAAATGATAGTAATAATCAGTAACAATAATCATGTTTCTGATTTCATCCACTTTCATACTTTTCAAAGCCTACTGTTATCAGCAGCTGAAATTCTGCAGCTGAGGGTTTAGAATTACCCCACAGAGATTAAATCTCTCTATAAGTGGCCTTTGTATATGCATGAGTGTTACATTTAAAAGAAAATGTTATCATTCATTTTAAAAGCAGATCATTTAAAATAGCCAAATTAAGAATGAACTAATGAAAGAGAGATTAGTAGTGAATATTATCAATATTCATAATAAATAAACTTATGTGTTACCAGCATACCCTCAAAATATTTCTGAGATTCTCTTATCTTTGGCAGATGAAACTTCATGCCTCACAACCTGGAATTTTCATTTCCCAAGGCACTTTAATGTTTGTATGAAAGGTTCTGTCCTGACAGCAACCTTCAGGCACTTCACTGATATTATCTCTGAGTTACAAAACTTTGAAAACAGAATTATTTCCCTAATATGAATCAACTCTGAAAAAAAACCCCAATAAACTACGATTGCCTAACATATTATGAGGAATCTTCTTACAACCCAAAGGTATCTATATAGATATATATATATATACACATACACATACACATATACATAAACTATATATATATATATATGTGGAAATTAGAACTATTTGAAAACATTCCTCCAGACCCTAAATATATTTGATGCTGCTGAATTAAAAGCTATCTGGTTGCTTTAGCTCAGCCTCTGTGGTGCACCATTGACTAGCAGCACATTTGTGGAAAAAAAAATACTGTAGAAAACTTCACAAGGAGACTTTAAGAGACTCAGTTGACACCTGGGGAGCTATCACATCTATAGTGAGATGGTTCTAACTATAAAACACAAGAAGTCACAAACTTCCCATTTTTCAGCTGAGATCCAGACCTCAGGATACTCTACTGTCAGAGTGTTTTGTCTTTATTCTTTTTCCTTCCTTGTTTTGGGTTTCCTTTTCCTATGTCAGTGTTCTCCTAAGTGCTTGACAATTCACAGCCTTATTTTTTCTCTATGTTTCTCAGTGATTTTGTTATTTTCAATTCTGATACACCTATAGCATATCTTAATCCTTTCTCTCATCTATATATACATAAAAGACACAATACAGGTCAGAAAAATTCAAGCAGAAAAACTTCATATTCATATTTCTATATTCATGCCAGAAATGTTTGTGTGCTCGATCAGTCTCATAGAGATAAACCTGTCATGAATTTTTTCTGCCTTGTAAGATTCAAACAACTTTTCTCTGATTTTTTTTTATTTTTATTTTTATAATTAATTCATCAAGGAAAAAGAAGGAAAAAAGCATAATTTAAAATTTGAGATAATCATCTCTGAGAAAGATTAAAATGGAAGTGCAGCTTACAAGCATCAGGATGTCCAGGGACAGTTTTTTTTATTAAGAGAGGCTAAATATATCAAATATACTCAGCTGTTATTTGTTTTAACTTCACTGGGATATACAGGAATTAGTTGCTGGAACACAAGCTGAGTTTAAGTTATATCCTATGCAAATTAAGCTGTAGTACCTATTTGTGTGGCTGTACACGTCCAGAATTCTATCAGCTTTCACCTTGTCTATGCTCTCCATCAGAAGTTCAAGAAACGGGATATTTATCAAATTTAGAGACCATTTGACCTTCTTCAAGTTAATACAAAATCAGCTTGACCTATGGTTGCCAGTAGCAAGAGATAGTTCACTCATTTGATGCCTTCTAGGTAGGGATGACCAAATGGTTTGACCCAAGACCATTGATGAGCTACATCCTCTTAACCTCCAAAAAAGGAGAGATGAGAAAAGGAAAGAGAAATAGGGGACAAAAGAAACTTCAAAGTAACATCTGTGTTTGACAAAGAAAATAGCAGAAATATGGTATAATGGCTATAGATTTGATCTGCTCATCCGTGACAGAAGTCTGAGGACAAAAGGCTGTGAAACCATTAGTATTTAGCAGTCCCAGTAAACCTGGGGACAGTAACTTCCTAGTGACCACATTCTTGCTTTTCCACACCAGAAGTCACCTTTGTTCTCCCCTATGCACAAAGCAAGTCTTTCCAAAACCACTGAGACTAGTGATTCAGAAGAGGATCTGTATCAGAAATTTCAGTACATTAAAAAATGGCAAAATGGTTTGAGAAAAAAAAAATTTACATGAGGGATCTCAGGAATGTGGTAGCTTTTTCTTGGTTTGTTTGTTTAGTTGGTTGGTTGGTTGGTTGATTGGTTGGGTTTTTTTGGTTTTCTTGCAGATTCTTACATATTAATTTAACATATCAAATATCACCTGATTTTGTATGAGGAAGAAAAACAACAACTTGACTATTTGAGACAAGTCTGGCTGCAGGTGAAGGATGTGACATTCTTTTTTCTTGGGTTGTTGTTTTGTTGGGTTTTTTTACTTTTTATTCCTTTTTTTTTAATTAACATGCACAGATTATCACACTGTGCCAGCCAAGTTTGTCACAGAAAAACTGAGGTTCTGTGAGAGTGGTGGGGCCCTGGCACAGGTCAGAGAAGATGCAGATTCCTCATCCCTGGAAGTGTCCAAGGCCAGGTTGGATGGGGCTTGGAGCAGCCTGGGGTAGTGGAAGGTGTCCCTGCCCATGGCAGAGGTTTGGAACTGGATCATCTTCAAGGTCCCTTCCAACTCAAACCATTCTATGTTTCCATGATTCTATACAAATTCTGAAATAATTTTTGACAAAGTTTTAGAGTTCCAAGGACCATACGCGATTGATTCCAAAAATATGTGTCCAATAAATAAAATTATGAAAAACTTAATCTCTTATATTCTCTTATATTTTCTGTTAATCAAAAAAGGAGCACATTTTCTTTCTCAGGTTCCTGGGAAAGTGGTAAAATACAGCTATCTGAAAAGTTTCAAAATTTTAGGTTTTAACACATAAATTTTTATAGTTTTGCTAAAGCGAGAGAATAATTCCCAAGTGAAAATAGTCTAATGTAAAATTGACTTGTGATATTCTGTTTTATCTTACTAATGGGGATTTTGGGTTAAACACATTAATTTTTTACATTTTTGTTTTTCTTTTTTTAAGCCACTGCTTTTGAATGAGGAACAGGTTTATTAAAATAGTGCAAAACAAGTATACTTTACTTCCATTTTATATATTCCAGCTATACGTCTATCTGCACACCTGAAAGGATAAGTTGACAGTAAATTTGCCTTAATGTATTTTGTGTCAAACAGTGCTGCCAAAGTCTCTGTGAGAGTGTTCTGAAGAGAATATTTAGGTGAAAAAAGAGAAAAGTTTCTCTCACAGTGCTCAAAAGGAAGTCCTGAAGAACAAAATAGGTCTCTGAATTAAAATTTTATATTTTCTAGGTGATGTGCTGCTGCATTTGTAAATCCAAATAATAATTTTATAACCATTATTGCCCATGAAGTATAGCTCATATATTTGTATCCAAAGTGAATCAATAATTTGCAATAGATTTTTTTTGCCAGTTATGAAATCAGACATTAGAAAAATATATTCCTGCTTCAAAATAGAAAACTATTTAATCAACTTAAATTAAATTCCAAATTAAGATAGAGATACTAATCTGTATTCATTCACTGCTATCAATATACATACTGTAAAATAAATAAGAAAATAGATTCCTGCTCCTGAGAACTTGTAATGTGATTTAAGGAATTTTCAGACTGGGAGCATATCACAGCCCTTCACAGCTCTTTCTCAGGACTGATTAGCCCAATTCTGCCTTTTAAATCTATAGAATGCCCCCAAATTCTTCGTTCTTTTACAAATACGCCAAATTCTGACTTCATTAAGTTTTTGTGTTCAGGTCAGTGCCAAAGGACACCCAGGCATGTTTCATGTGAAAATAAAAATCCAGCTGTGCTCCTTGTCTGAATGCAGGATGAAATTAGAGTTTCTTCAGGTCCCTGACACCTCTCTGAAGAAAACTTAGAAGGGTCTGCCATCATCTGGAAAATAAACAACAAAACCAGTCTCTGGAAGATTTGGTATTCCTGCAGGACCCCACCAAATTATCTGGTCCTTAGGTAAAAACAAATCATCATCCCACTGGGCAGATCCTTTTCTCAGGTTCTTATTCAGGATGTACATATACATATATATATATATGAATTTTGGGGAAATGAGCAGTAGTCTGCAGGGCTGAGCCACAGGGTAAAGCTTTTCCAGATGATATCCCATCAACAGACTCAAGAAGTTTATCTCTTTCCCTGCAGCATCACTTCCTCTCACCAAAGCTCATTTTCCATCAGACAAGGACAAGTAATAATATTTTCTTCCCTTTCAAGCAGGGGTTCAGAAATGCAACAAACTGAATCAATTTTCCTGTATATACAAAAGCCTGGTCTGCCAGTGTGCTATTGTAGGGAGAATTGTATTTCCCTTTATTGTATTGTATTACTGTATTGTAATTTCCCTTTATCCTTAATTTATTTGGATCTGAAAGCTTAGTATTGCCAGTTTTTCATAAAATTAAAAAAGAATGCCTGCAATGAAAAAGCAAAACATTAGAGCAAATGTTCATCTTCCCATTTTATTCATTTTCTGTCTAAAATATGACAGCAAATTCATTCACCTACTAATTAAGAAACTACTTTTAAATTATGATATTAAAAAATACTAGTATTTATTGTTTCTGTTTATGTTGAACTACTTTTTATTTTAAAAAAAATCTGCATATTTGTATTTAATGGGCAGTTCTCAGCAGAGACAATTCTACTACACAGTGGTTTAGGAGATAAAACCTGTCCAAACTTCTGTAAAGATCAGAGTGTCTTATCTTAAGTTGGATTACTACTCTTGCAGACTGAGACCAGATAAACAAAGCCCTTCTATAACTTCAGGGCTGTTGTGATCAATTTGCCTGGTGCACGACTCTGGGGACCATGCTGTTTTACCATCTTGATTGCAATGATAAATCCATCATTATGTTCAGTGCGGTGGAAACAGCTCAGAGCCTTGCCATTTGTGGCAAATCTTTTCTATGGCAGGCTCATAGTAAATCAGTCTAACCTGAGCTGACAATGATTGATTCTGAACAAAATGTCATGAACAATCAAATCCTCTGTTTTCTCCTTCTTTTAAAGCTGAATAGATTTAACTCCCTAAATCTAACTAAATTCCAAATAAGAGAAAATGGAGAAGAATTGCTTGAGGGTGTTTTCTTTTCTCTGATTGATAATTCAGGAAAAAAAAAAAAAAAAAGGAGATTTAATTCACATTTTAGAAATCTAAAGTGTGTGGCAAACAATGCACCTGTTATTTACAGTCATTGATCATTGCTATCATTAAGAGTCAGATAAACACATATTTTAATCCACATCAGAGTGCATGTGTGGGAAGGAGACAGGAAGATTTATCAGCTCTCTGAGGCAGGTTTTGTTTCTTTCCTTCTGTTTGCTTAAATCCCTCCCATAATGGACCTGTGCTAATGATTGGAGTGCCTGAAACATTTTGTGACACAGACAGCATCAATATTGTAACATGGCATTAGAGTCATCCAGTCAGCCTTCTGATTTATCTTGGGTTGTTTTTCTGGCCTCACAAAAGTTGTTGGAAAGAACTCTGAACCATTATGGATGTTAGGGGGAGCCTAAAGCTCTCCCAGAAACCTGTGTTGGTCAAAATCTAACATCTGATTGAACATGGTTGAATCAAATCCTGTATTTCACTAACAGAAAATGTACAGAAAAGAACAAAAAACTGTAAAACTGTTCTGGCCCTAAAGCTGAATGTTCCAAAGCCTGGAATTAATTTTTTGAGTTAATAGTTTTTAAGCTATATTTAAAAAATAATATGCTATCATGATATCCCTTAAAGCAGCCAGGTTTTTCTGGAATAGATGAGACCATAAAAAAGACATAAAAAGATCTTCTTGCTTTACAGTTTGTGACCAAAAAAAAAAAAAAAAAGTGGTGTTGAAATAAAATAGCTTTGGCTTTTGTGCATACTGAATAGAAAATGAAAATGATACAGTCACTGAAATGATTACCTAATTTATTTGTTTATCAAGAATATTGGATGAAAGAAAGTAAGGGAATTGAAATTAAATGAATTGTAAGCATCTTTCAAATCTATTCTTTTTTCTAATCTACAGAGATCAGACACTTTGGAGAGGCAATCAGCTTCGACGTGAGGTAGAACAAACAGAAGCATCTTCCAGCTGAGACAAAAGGCTTTGCAGAGCTTGTGTTTGTGAGGAGATGTGAAAAGAATAGCTTAAACAGACTATCAGATATTTTTATACTCTTTTGGAGGAGTGGGAATCTTTCAAATATAGTATGTGAATATCATGCTTGTGAAACAGAAACACAAGCAAAACTTGCTGTAGATGGGGTATTATTCTTTGCACAGCCCTACTAATACAACTGCCTCTGACCTGAATTAAAATCACTATTCCTATTCACACTTTTTTAATTAAAATTACTAGGGCAAAGGCAGTTCTGCTTCACAGAGGATTTAATTATATCATCAGGTTTTGATATTCAAAACTTAGTCTAGTTTTAATTCAGAACAAATCCCAAAAATTCTCAGTGACAGGAATAGTCCAAGGGCTCTTAATGCAAAGAAAATCCACTCTGAGGGACTGAACCTGGGCTGCAGTTTCTGAAAGCCCTGGGATTTCTGGATTAGAGGCAATCTCCCTGCTTGGCTGCCTCAGTGACATGAAGCTTCATAGTCTGGTCTCTTCAGTAAAACAAACCAATAGCCACATATATGAGTTCTCAAGAAAGCAGGGATGTTTGGAAGATGCCTGTCAGCCAAGTTCCTAATACTTGGTGTCTGAAATAACTGCTATTAAATTTAACCCTCTGTGGGCTTTTTCATGGCATTTCCAAGTAAACCCTTTCTTTTTCCCCCAGAAATTTTCCAATCTGCATTCATCACTCCATTATTGGCTACTGTCTACAACATCGATGCAGCACAAACCAGGATGGGTTTGTCAAATGAGGCAGCTGGTGCTGAGGACCTCTGTCCACACCATATGGGGTGGAATGTTCAGGGAGTTGATTTGGCCTCACTGTAGTTTGCTTGTGGACAAGTATTCTTCTGTTTCATTTATCCCAAGAGTAATCTCATTTCAGGTTTCTTTTCTGGGAACCAACACTCCTAATCCAAATTAAAACATTAGGGTAAATATTCCATCTAGAAAAGGCTAGCTCATGACTTCTGGTCTCACTGTCTGGGGATATCCTTTTGTATCCTCCAGCTTGGCTGCTGTTCAATACTGTGACAAGTAATGACTTAGAATTGTGCCAAAGTTTTTCCAGGTGGCAATGAAGGTTTGGCTTCCTCAGGAAGTTACTGTGAACCAAATTCAAGCCTAAGCCATTTGACACCATTATTTCAGCATGGATCCCCTTACAGGGTCAGTCAGGAAACATTAACTAATCAAAGCTTTTCACCTTAAAATCCAGCGACAGTGAGCAAATCACAGCACCAGTCATGAGGAATTAAGTGGAGTGTTGCATGGATAAATTTTAATATATTTTTTCACATGAGAGGCAGTCAGAAAAAGATATAAAGTAAACAAAGTGACTCAGATCTGACTTTCAGTTTTTCATATAGGTACTTAATATAATTTGAAATCAAAATTCTATTTTGTTCATGTTCACTTCTCCATATGTTCCTGTGGAAATTTTTAGGAGATAATTTGAGCAGGTCACCATGCTTCACATTACATAAAATAAACAAAAAAACAAAAAAAAAATCCAAAGCAAACTAACCAGGTTTTGATCTGGATTAAGCACAACTGCTTGCCAGAGGAGGCTAAGAGCCTAGTAGAACTAAAACAAAAGTTATAAAGATGTACAAGTAACAGTAGTAGCAGTATAATACCAAATACTGGATCAGTCAATGAGCAGCAAATCAACAAAAACAGCACAATGCTTTCAGAACTGACAAGATACTTGTAAGACCAGACTTCAGACAAATTCACCCATCCAAGATCTGGTAGCATTTTACTGGAAGGCTTTCCGCTGTTTATTCTGAAATACCTGAGGTGCCAGCCTCTGCTGATTATGCTACAGGAAAGCAGATGAACCCACACATTCACACTAACAAAATAATTTGGTATTTCTCTTCAAATATGAACATAATATTAACATTAAAAAAAAAAATGTTTGTGAACATTTCTAGAGTACTTTTTTTTTTTTTTCCAATCTGACCTGTGCTGAGATCATTTAACTTGTAAAATTATATCTATACTAGCAAAATAAACAGGGCCAGGGTTAAAGCCCACAGCCCATACAGCAGGACTTGGCTGCTCACCCTGCTAAACAGTAAATCCACCCTGGTTCAGCTTTGCACAGGATGAACAAGCAGACTTCAACACATTCAACATTGGGCCAAGATCCAAGCCTGGTACAGGTGGGACTATTCCTGCAGTGTTTGGGAGGATAAGAGTATTTTATTGTGCAGTTTGGGATGTGTCACAGCTTCAGAGCCAGAAAATATTGCCTTGCACATTTTATATATTAAAGATTATAAGTGTATGAATTACATGGAATATTTTTTTAGCAAATCTCAGCCTTAATTTTTCTCAAATATATTAGTCCCAGAATTGAAAAATCCATTGCTGACATGATTCTATGTATATGAACTGTCCCTGTCTTGATACACACTGCCTTCTATGCATACATCTGTTCTACAAAATCATAAAAGTTTCCAGTTACAGGGATTACTCCACAATTATCCATATAGTCAGATTGTCAGTACTGTTGTAAGGGGACCCTAGCACAATCTTTAAATTCTTCAAAACTGTTGAATAATTGTTGGATGAGGATAGGTATCCTCAGGGATGTGAGTTGTACTTTACTGTTTCATTCAGAGTAATCATTGGGTTCTTTTGCTGGCTGTTGTGGGGGCAGCTGATGAGTAGGTGTAGTTACACAGTCACAGGGCAGTGCTAAACTGACTCACTGCCTTCCTGTCGAGCAAACTGGCAGGGTCTGAGCCACACAGTCCTTGTCCCTGCGCCAACTCTGGGCCCCAGCGGTGCCTGCAGAGCCTTAAAGCACAATTATGATTTTATGTGCATTTCAGTACAGAATGTCAGAAGTAACACGAGGTCTGTTTCAGCCCAGCAGCATAATGTTTTCAAAGCACAGAAGTAAAGATGGCCTCTAGGAAATTGCATGACAGTGGCTATTTGAAGGCACTAAGACTGGAGACAGAATTGAAGAAAAATGTTGGGCAGAGCACACCAAACCCAATGCAATTTCATCCTCATTGCCTTGGATGAGCAGTCTCTGGAGTCTGCAGTGAGACATCTTTGCTTCTTGGTGAGTCAGAACAAGTGATGAAAATCTCCAAGGGAAAACAACTGTCTTTTCTCCCTCGTGGTCTTTTATTTAGCAGCATGGGTTCACCCAGCGTGGTTTCTACAGCTGAAATATGCATACCTGTTTTCAAGATTAGGAAAGCAGTGATTTATTATCTTTTCACATGCAATTGCCTGTAGGATGAACAAGAACAGCTGTTCAGTAGTGTAGAGCAGCAATACACAATAGTTTGCTGCAGGGTAGGAAAGGGAGGAATTCCATAATTTGATTTGGTAGGGGAGCTTCTATCCACAGAAGTGGCCAAATGTAGGTTTATTCAGGAAATTTTTGTCTCACTGTGAAAAGTGGTATTGTCTCTTAATTACTACCACCAATAGCCAAGTCCTTAATATTACATCTGTACTGAAAGGCAGCATTCTCCAGAATCTGCAGAGGCATTGTCTGTGTTCTGGCATGGATGATTCAAGACCATCCCAGAATAACAGCACCCTCTTCTGATCAGTCCTGAGGTTCTTACCACTATCCATCACTGTCAGCTCCCATTACTGCAGTTTTTGAGATCCATCATGCTCCCAGCACAGTGTAGGGCACCACAGAATGCTATGGGAAATGAAAGCATTCCTACAAAAAATGTAGCTTCCTCTTTTTTACTGAGCAAAGTGTAAAACAAGATGCAAGGTAGGATGCAAGCAGGAGTTATACTCACGGAATTGCAAAGGCAGAAGAATGGAGCTGACTCCTGCCTCATTGTGTGCATTCTTTTGAACATATAAATATCTTTATCTGCTCCTTCCTGCCTCAAGGTTATTCAGCTTCCCTACAGCTAAACAAACCAGGTCTGATGGTTGGCTGTGCTGCAATAAAATTATTGTCAGTTGACAACCTATGCACACTTGCCTTGTAGAGGATACTATTCAGGGATACAAAATCAGTGGCAGACATAGGCAAACCTGGAATATATTACATTTTAGGTTAGACTTCCAATCAGTGTCACCACATTTTCAACATCAAGCATTCAACAGTCAGTACATGTGAAAATTAAAGTTGCATGCACAAATCTTTCCTCCCTTAAGTGTTCTTCAGGCCTCTGAATTGCCTACAAGCAATTGCATGTGAAAAGATAATAAATCACTGCCTGTCTTTGGTGCCTTAGGAAAAAAAACTAGTACCCTTTAATAAGATGATCAAACCTGAAGGTTTGAAATTTGCACTTGAGGTTATATATGCACGAGCTGTCTCACCACATAGACAACACAGTAAAGAGCTCTAGAATTATGTTAAGACTTGATGAATCCTTTTGACAGAACAACATTTCTTCATCCTGGCTGCTCCACATTAGAGATCACTTTCCAGATTGTGCAGCTTTTAAAACAGGCATAATAAGAAGTGAGAGAGACATACAGTTAACTGAAGGAACTTAATGGAAAAAAAAAAAGCAAAACTTGAACTTATGCTCTTGTCATTATCAGCCCAATCTCCCTTTCGTATGAACCCACAATATTGTTTAAATGAGGAAAGAGCAGCTGGAAAGGAACCAGTTTTTCATGATCCCATCTGGAGCTTCATCCTTGTGGCATACTTAAACAAGATGCTAGGTTGGTGCAGGGGCAGGACTGATAGGATGCTGACGGATTTTTGCAGACAGCCTCTAGCAAGCTCTAGTGAGGAAGGCACAGATGGAGAATAGTGATTTTTGGCAGCTAACAATTGAGCCAAACCTGAATGGATAGGAGATATGAAGTGAGTAAAAGGCATCTTCCTGACCCCAAGATTATATTCACACCAAAATTCAAATTCATTTTACAGAACAGAGAAACATTCAACTATCTGAAAACACCAAATACAAACAATTGTGTTTATTTTAAAAGTTGGAAAACATCATCCAGATTTTATGCATACTATGCATAAAGCCAGAGATAGATATGACTTTCCAACCAAAAAGCATGTGAAACCTTACTTTTCCTGTCAAATACCACATATTTCCATAAGCAGCTCAATGGTATTTCAAGAACTTGATGCTTTCCCAGAAATAACAAACAGTTCAAAAGCTAGACCTCATATGGGGGAACCAATCTATCCTCACAATAGCTTGCAATGAGTCTTTATGAATCTCCTTTCGCAGTGCAAGGGCAGTGATTGCCAGTGCAAGAGCTCATGTAAAAATGCAAGAGTAACTGGTCAGAGAGAACAAGCATAGCTGCATATACTCTTGAAATGAGAATCCAGAGATTCTTTAGGACAACCTCCGATGTGAATACCAATTAAGCAAGTGAAAAGATCCTCCAGAGAGCATATTTTTACTTATTAATATTTTTTTAGAACCATATGAGAAATTAGAGGTCATAAATGAGACTGACCTTACCCTAAAAAGATTAATACCCGAATAGACAGGAGGATAAAAAGGAAGTATTATTAACTCTGTACTACAGAAGTGAAAAATGTCTGATTCTAAGAGATCCTGACAGCTACAGCTCTGGTTTAAATAGACATAACTTTTTAGATATTCAGCACTTCCAGACCAGTTCTTAAGTGATTTTTTTTCTCTGATATCTAAAGTCAAATACTTGAAACTAGTTTCCTGAATCCCTTATAAATACTTTAATCATGACACCATACATTTCCTCTTTAACATTTTGCTTTTGGGCTTTTTGAGATAACAGAAATCACTTTTACTTTAAAAACAAAATGCAGAAAGTAAAATCCATTTGTATAATTACAGCTCTGATGTCCCCCCCTTCTCCCAGACAATTCCCGCTAGAAAACTCTCACTTAATGGGCCATTCCAGTAAACCCTTATAGCTTAAAGATTGCTATGTTTAATAGAAGCCTGTAAGTGTTGAAATAGCAAAACTTGCAGCAAAATTCCCCAAAAGCTCTGCAAACTAACAAGCTTAATGGAATATTTAATGGTCCCTTTACAGACTTAAGTAAGGGCAACAGAGGCAGTGGTGGTGGGATGTTATGCTTGTGAATAATATTAAAAATATTTTGAGTACTCCACAGCAGCATCAATACCCAGTAGGACTATAATCTCATGGAAAGTTACATTAAGGAGTTTTTAACTGAGTACAGCAGATATTACATACCTTTACTATGAATGCAACCAATGCAACCTCAGGACAACGTGGTGCTCTTGTTGCATTAAGCATACCCACATGATAAGTAGATTAAAGCACAAAACAACTGGGGGCACCACACCTGTGTCCAACAAGACAAGAACTCCAAATCACAGATTTGTGTGCAAATACAGTCTTGAAAGCTGTTGTGAGCTTAGAAAGAAACTATAGAGTGAAAAGATCTGGGTTCAGAAAACCAGCAGTGACTCTAAAGGACAAGAAACTAAAACAAAGAACTGAGATCAGCTGGAATTTGGAATGTTGTCTTTAAGAGAAAAAGACTGGAAGAAAATTATGGGAGATCAATAGCAGTTTAAAAGACCTTTATTATGGAGAAGACAGAAAATTTATTTCATATATTACTTCAATATATCATTATCTTGCTTTAAACCCCTATTCTATTGCTAAAAAAATGGGCTAAATTTTATTCTTGTGGAAATTATGTAAATAAATGTGCAATTATTTACTTGATTCACTAGCTACACAGAGGTACCTGGTGGCCAAATGTGGACCCTTATGATAATAAGACCATCTAGACTTATTGCACATTATCACATTGGGAGGCAAATAGGAAAAAAAAAATCTTTCCCTGGTTTGCAGTTCTAGTTTGGTAACTGTTCTAAACAAAAGGTCTCAATCTGAACACCCACAGAATATGTGCAAAGAGATGATACTTTCATCTCTGTTGCAGTGTATTTTTAAAGACCAAAAATGTTGAATAATATTATCCTTTTTATTAAAAAATATAAAATTTGCAACACAGCATTAGTTTTCTTTTGCAAATGAACCACCACTAATCTAATACTCCTCATTTTACACAGTGTTCAAATAATTTTGACTCATCCAGTTTAAATCCAGTTTTAAAAAAATTCATTATTTTGTGTTTGGACACTCCTTTTTTCAGACTAGGTGCCCCATAATCAAATCTAACATCATTCCACTTTTATTTTCCCAAAAAGATGCCTGCTATTACCTGAAAATATTTTCTACTTTGATTTGGACTTTGATTTGCATAAAATAGGTAATATTAACTATATCTTCCTACCCATACATAGGTGAAATTTGCATTTTGGCTATTTCCTAAGGAAGAGGGCCTTGGGGAATGTGTTGCTCTGTAGACCTGAACGTGCTGCTCCCCAGTGCTGCAGACGATGAAAAGCAAATGCTGCATTCACTGTCTCCATTCAGTCTGATCGACCATATATAAAGTAAGGCTCTGCCAAACAGTGTAGTCAAATCCATCTGTCTGCTGGGAGAAAAATCCTTAACAGTGGAATTTCACACATTTTTCAGTCAGCTGCCGCTTAGTCTTTGTATCCCTGAACGTCAGGAAGGGAAACAATCACTAGGCCTCTGTTTCCAACATACCAAGTCCTTGTCATCAACACTAACATTATCCTCCTAAAGTTATGGGCATAACAAAGCCAAAGTTCCCTTCTTTGTTCAAGTGGTCTTGATTTCTTTTATCATTACCCCTCCTTCCTTCCTCTCCAAGTGTCCTAGCTATTGCAACTCGAGTTACTGCATATCATAGTACCAAGTATGAGCTAAAATTCTGTGCTTTCAGAGTGTTAAGAATAACTAGATTCTATTCTTACTGTCAGAACTCTGGGTGTCTGGGAGAGAAGACAGACATCTGCGCAATTATACTTTTTGTTCTCTTGAGCAAAATTGCATTCTCTATTTTTTTAACATCTTTACATAGTCATGCTACCAAGTTATCTCCGTTATGTTAGGCACGCATTTCTTTTCAGTTTGCCAGTCTAGGAGGTCTCAAAGTTCAATTGACTGACTGAGTCATCTACAATATAAGTTCCTCTGTCTGAACATATCACTCTCATCTTACATCAGCTCAGAGCCAGTCAATCTGTCGAACTTGGAGCACATTTTCTCTAAAAACAGACAATGATTTTTGACCAGATGAATCACAGCTCAAGCTCCATACTTTATTGACTAGATCTTCACTGGCTATAGCAAGAATAAAATGCACTCCCCTTCCTTCCCCAGCTCAGTGTTCTTTCATTGCATGGTAATGAAATCAAGTTATTATGGCCTCAGTACTATTTTCACCCATCTACAGATATTTAAAAATACAGAGCATCCATTTCGTAGCAGACCAAAATCCAGCCAGCCCAGAACCAGGGATCAGAACTGTATGTCTAAGAAAAAAATGATAAAAGCAAGTGCATGTGATGTATCCCCAAAGCAATCTTCTAGAGTTCAGAAATTTTCAACTCAAAACCTTCTAAACTGGGGATGATTTAGTTTGATTGAAGTGTCACGAGGAATTCCTCTGCCTTGAATGTACATAAACTTTTAGTATCCTGTTATAGGAATTTCCACTACATCTCTGCCTTCACTTGAAGACCACCTTGAGTCTGGCACTAATGTCCAAGTCTCTCCAGCTTTGTGCTGGAACAGTCACTCACTGATCTATTCTGTGCTGTTTGCAGCTTTGCTGACCTAAGTCCCACATTTCTATCCATTCCCTCAATTACCTTGAGCTGAAGATCAAACTTAATTATCTTCTAGCTTCCTTAGTCAGCTGTTGATGCTTTTTAACAAGTGTGTTACAATTCTGTGAACTGTGTAGAGTCTTGTTTTATGATTCTAGAGGATAAAACCACAAGCCAGATTTATACAGAAACATGGCATTACTTAGACTCAGCATACATTGCCATCACATATTCTTGGTTTGTTCTCTAGTCTATTCTTAATAGTTACTAGTGAGTTTTGCTAATTAAGAGTAGACATGATATTTCCAAAATAAACCATGTTATAATATGAAGATTTCATTTCTAAGTGACAATGATGAGCTCAGAGTCTCTCATTCCTCATGTAAAGATTAAATTATTTTTCCCACACGCATGACTTTTAAAATTTATATTTTTTGGATTGTGTCTACTATATTAATGCCCAGATACTAAGTCTTGTTACATCTCTGTACCATTTTTTTTTTTCATTTTGTTCTCAGCCACATTATTTCTGTGCCTCAAGGATTTATAATCTTGGTTGCTTTACACCAGAACAGCACCTCAGTCATTACAGAGACCTCAAGGCCATTATTCATATTTTCTTTGAAACATCATCTATACCGCCACATCATACCATCAAAATCTCATTTCCTCTTTCTGTGAAACACTGCAGGTTCTTAATACAACCCAAACTTCTGTGTGAAGAAGCTGTGAACAAGCCTATGCAATGAGCTGAAGAAGAGAAGGCTTTAGAGAATGCTCAAACACATCAAACTCCATAAACCATGACTGAGTTAAAAAACTGTAAACCTCACCTCTTGGAAGAGCAGAGATGGTGATGGTTGCTCAGGAGCCAGGATGCCCTTGGTCCTGCCCTCCCTGTGCCCGATTCAATCTTGCCCTTCACTAATCAGGTTGAGGACAGCCTGCCCTTGTGCCAGCTAAGCAGAGCAATCAGGAGCTCCCAAAGAGCTTAATCCTCCCTGATGGCAAATCTACTTTTGAACTGCTCATGTAGTAGGTGAATTCAGGTTTGAGGAAGAGCTACAACTGATGTAATAAAACAACAGGCAGAGCCAGTGTCTCCCTAAGGGAAGGTTAGCTGTGAACTGTGCAAATTCATGTTGTTATATTGAGTGTACACACAGAACATGAAAGGCAGTATCGCTTTTTTTCCCCTACTATTAAGTACACACATGTTGTCAGTTCTTAAACTCATTAACTCCAGGACATTTAAGTTCTGCCAATTTTCTTCCTGATCCCACTGAGAGTTTCTTATTTTTTATAAATTAACTCATCCTCAATTGCTTTGATCCCCTGAATTCCCAGACAGTTCATTCCCTGATGAGACCAGAGGCTTAACTTGTTTCCACTTGAAAATGAGTATATACACACACATATGCACACACAGTGAAAGTGTAACTTGTAACTTTTCCAGTTCATTATTTACCCATATATTTAGTTTTCATCTTCCCTTTGGGGAGTAAGTTCCCTAAAGTGCAAAGTTTTAATCATAAGGCTTGTGGCTTTTTGCTCAGTGCCAAAAGCACTGTTTCTAATAACATTTTGGCTCTGCTTGTGTATCCAGAGGTTTACTGCTTTGGGGAAAGGAAAAATGATTGCTTTCCAATATCACTGCCCAGTGTAACACATATCTTTGTAAACACAGAAGAGGAGAAAGTCTACCCAGAACACAGCTACCCTCAGCTTTACTGTGCACAAGGTGAAAATATGTGCTACTTGTTCAACATAGAATTAATAATTTCTTTGTTATTTTTTTTTTTTTACTGATAGCTTAGATATTTTCTGCTGTAGTTTTATCCATTCTTCTTTTGAAAAAATACCATCCAAAGTGATAATGCTGCTGGCATTGTCTTTTTTCCATGCTGTGCAAACTCTGCCTTCCACTTGCAAACTTTCACAAAGCAGCATAATCTTTTCCAGGTCTTGCATCTTTTCAAAATCTTAGGTATCTTACATCTCTGTATGATTTAGTGAGGATTCTTACTTTAAGCTCTGCATGATTTTTCATTATTTTCTATATTTGATTTCATTTTATTTTCTTTTTTCTGCAGTATTTTGGTTTCCCTTGCAGAGAGTTCACACCACTAGAGCCTCATCTGTCCAACATGGAGTCAGTGGTAGCACGTTTTTCTGGGCAAATATGAATTACTCTGTCAAGAGCCTGCTCTAGAACAGGTTTATCTGTGTGTGTCTACTTTGTCTAAAATGTCTTGTGTCTGATCTCTTTTCAAGCATATTCAATCTATCACTGATAAAATGACGAAGCTGTTTTTTCCAGACTCAAGAAAAGACAAAAGATCACCTCAGCCTTTTTGTCCACTCTGACATCATCACTCATGTTTCATTTTCACACAAGTGGGTTTTTCAAAATTTTATAATTACTGAAAATTACTTAAAAATGGGACTTTTCCACACTGGGCTATTTGAAGAAATAAAATTACCATATGGATGTCATTTTATGTGTTTTTGTGGTGTATATTTGTTGTCATATTTGTTATACATTCACTTGATTTTTTAATCATAGAATTATAGAATGGCCTGAGTTGGAAGGGACCTTAAAACCATCTAATTCTAAGCTCCCTGCTCTGGCCAGGGACACTTTTCACTTGATCAGGTATTTCAGAGTTCCATTAAAAACCTTCAGGGATGTGGCATCCACAACTCCTCTGATATGAAAATTGGAGTTCTGTAGTAAAAACAATTTTTGCTCTCGTCTCCCTTTTGACTTCCCTATGTCTACTGTTTTGGGCCTGAGAAGTTTAGCTACATCATTCCTTAATTTTCTCATCTTTATTTTTTTCTCGAGGTGGTGCTGAATAGAGAAAGGTAAAGGAAATACTGTACAACAGGAGCACCCACCCTCTGGATTTCCCTGGGATAAGGCAGCCTGTCAAAAGGGAAAATATTCTGGATTATCCTGTGTTCCAGTTCCTGCAGCTTCTAAAGCTCCCAGAAAGGCTGAGCAGGCTGCAGTGATACATCCACTAGAACAGCCCCAAAAGGCTCCTCTTTCTGAGACTTTCTCTTGTGATTTCCCTGTTTTCCTTACTCTTCTTGACATATGTAGCTGTCTGAATCATTTTGTGTGACCATTCCAACTCCATTGCACTCTTCTGTCTTCATCTCTGTCATCCAGGGGCTTGCAGGGGAATGGGTGAAGTGTGTTTAGAGAAACCAACCAGGCAAGGCTCCAAGGAGCCACCCCAGGCCTGAAGAGCTTGCAACAACATTGATGCAACATCCCTTGGAGCTAACAAACAACTTTGTCACCTTGGCTTGCCCCTCTTTTCACCTCAAAGGTCCTTTAAATGCCCAGTTTGTGTGCTGTCCAGACTCCAGTTTCCTTCTGAAGCCAGACAGTTCCAAGAGGAAACCAAGACACACTGACAAGATCACTCTGACACTCACTCCAAACCAGGAACATGGAAGTGAACCACCTCATGGTTGTTTTTCTCTGGCAGTGGTATTGTTCTAACAGCCTCTGAGCCAGCCTTATTCTCTGCACCCTCATAAGAGCACAAAGCACAAAATCTAATGCTGGAAAAGCACTGCTCTGATGAGCTCTGACATAACCTTTTCATTCTTTTTTTTTTCCTTTGAACTGAAACAGAGAGATAAGCAGACCCCAGAAAATAATGAGTATGTGTCAGAGACACAAGAAAACCAAAATGCTCAGAAGGGCACCAATACTGATGGTGGTGTCACATACAGATGGTACTGGTTCCTCTGGAGAGTGCTAGGACTGCTCAGAGAGGACAGGGGCGAGCCCACATCAGCTGGGGTTTTCTCCATGACAAGGTGGTTTCCAATAGATAACCCCTGAGAAGAAAAGCTCCAGGTTTTCTGCCCAGTGACTGAAGGGAAGACAAAGTCATGCTTCATCACTGCCTGAATTTCAGGTGGCACTGTGTGGTAATAGCTTATCTCTAAAGATCATGCATCTATAACTCTGCATATTGTTTCTGGATATTTGAATTTTCATTTGTCAAGCTGGTAGTGCTGTGATTTCAATGTGCAAAGCTTACTGGAAATTTTCTTATTGCAGAAAATAGTTACTCAGTTTTCACGCCAATATACATTTCAGAGTAATTCTGGTGCAGTGCTTTTGAATAAACTGAGCTTGTTCAGATTGAAACTGAATTAGTATTAAGCTCAACTCTAGAAGCACAACCTATGAAGTTGCCAGTAAAAGAAAAATTACTTTAATATTAGAAATTACTAATATCCAGAATGTTTAGCTTCTCATGTTTTCTAGTGTTATACTATTTTTATGTATTGTGCAAGGTCGTATTGTCTTTAATATAAAATTCATGTTACTTTGTAGTATTAAAAAAGGGGGGAAACCAGAAGGGCAATACTCAAATCATTAATGTAGCCCTTGGTTTATTTTCCCTTAAGTATGCACATCTTCTCAAACCCTGAATTATTTTCAACCCATTCAACAAAGAGAAAAGTATTGAAATCTCAAAGTTCTTCTAGGATTGTATAAAGGTTTTTCTGTCCCTCTCTAATGCTAAGTGTGACTTGCCTGACCAAGTGTAGATAACTCTATCTAAATTAGTCATACCAGCTTCTTCTAATAATCAATAGAGACAATTAAGTATTGCCAAGGTAAAATTAATTTCATCCTAAAGGAGATGTCTACATTTGGCCAAATGAATTGTGCCCTAAAAATATTTATGTCTCTCTATTGATCACAGGAGACACAAACAATCTTGCACAGACATAGCCATCTATAATATATCTTAGCTATATAAAAGTAGTTGCAACAAATCGAAATTAAGGCCCTAATCTTTTAGACTGGTCTTCACCCATGGCATAAGTCACTGGATTGGGTGAAATGGACTGAATGACTTTCTTTCAATGCAAGTACAGGAATCGAAGTATGTTGCTAAATAGCTCTGATTCATTATTACAGCTACTTATTTCTCAGGGAGAATGTTCAAAATTACTAATCCATTAAAATTATTTTATATTTTTCATTTTTGCTTTTTGTTTTCAGATCAAATTCTCTATATCAGGAAAATATAGATACTACACTTCAGAAAATAATTCAAAAATTGAGCTCATCATGAAGCCAGAGCCTGTTCACCTGAGGCACCAAAAGAGTATTTTCAGTGACAACCTGTGGATCAGGACTGTATGATGCACAACATACATGATAGTAGCAGATTGAGTGATCTAAGTAACACAATTTGTTTCTTATCTGAACCGTACAGTGCACAGGCAGCAAAATGTTTATGGGATTTTTATGGTTTTTTATCATGACTATATCATCAATGGTTCAAAACTAGTCACAAAGGAATTAAAAGGTGCCCTTATAGCCTTGCTCCACAGACATTCTCTTCAGGCCATTGGAAGAGAATGAATTTGCTATCCTGAATAAATCATTAAGTTTCAGAGGCTGCAATAGAGACAGCCTATTTAGGCCTTCTCCAGCATCTTTAACTTCCTAGTAAGTACCTTTCCTGCAAATAATTGACTTGCAAAAACACCAAGCAAGGATGTTCTTCAGCTGTGTTGTGGAATTTATACTCCTAATCCCAGGGGTTCCTAGTTGATTCTGGCAATTATTATTATTATTTCAGTGGAGCAGTGAGGGTGACTTCTGACAAGGCTGATGGTGAAACTGGCTTTTTGCAGTTGAATATTGGTAGCAGCCCAAGTGATTTGCAATTATTATGTAAAAGTGAAGTGTGTTCTGAAATTTGCTGTTTGTGCATGTCTGGAAGACTTCTTGAACAAGCTGAACATCTCATCATGCATGCAAAAAAAATGTTTGCTAGTAGGGTTGTTGCTCTGTGAGGCTCACCAGAAAAATTCCACTCACAACCCAAGCTAGCCTGGCTAAAGGCCAAGGAAAAGACAATTGGCAGGAACCTGGGATGAGTTAATTTCGAACACAGAGAAGTCATTAATAACCACTCAGAGAAACTATATATTTTTTTCCTTTGTTAAAATTTTTTCTTCCTTTTGCATTATTTTTTCAGGCAAAAAATAATCTGACATAGAATTTATGAAGTAAAAAGCTAAAATTTAATATTTCTGTCCTACATCTTACGCCAGCATTTATCACAAGAAAAATGTGTATGTGATAAAACTTTGGCAAGATATCATAAGTGGGGTATTCATCCCAGTGAATCCATCCAGGAAACCCAGGCAGGAGCAAAAGGAAACCAGGGCTGGGCTGAAATGGAGCCTTAGGACCATCAGGAGGGCTTGAGGATGCCGCAGGTGGGGCTGACTGGGGACCAGTAAAGGCCACTTATGCATCTGGCCAACAATCATACACACTTTTTCATTAGAAAGTAGTAAGAGCAGATAATTGATAGATCGTATGGTCTGGTATTGATGCAAACATTTTTTCTAATTTTAGTTTCCCTATAATTTGGAAATATCCACCTCCCACAACATTTGTGTTTTTTTAAACAGGATGCTATCGATCTTTCTTGTAGCAACATTAGTCAGACTTAAAATGGAAGATGCCTCTTCATGATGAGATAGTAAGTGAAATAAAGCAAGATAGGACTGTGTGAGTGCTTACAGCCAGAGGAAACATTGTCTTTGACCTCTCTGAG
This sequence comes from Parus major, assembly GCF_001522545.3. Taxonomy (NCBI): domain Eukaryota; kingdom Metazoa; phylum Chordata; class Aves; order Passeriformes; family Paridae; genus Parus; species Parus major. The sequence continues at coordinate 104,953,811 of NC_031770.1, forward strand.
AGCTGTGGTGGACATCTGAGTGCACAGGCAAGGTTTCAGCATGCTCCAGGAGCCAAACAGGAATACCTGCTAATGAGCAGTCCATTTTCTAAGCAAGTGCTGAATGGATGAAATTAAATATGCACATTAATGCATTCTAAAACTAGAAGTATTTAACAGACCCAGTGATGCAGAAGAACTCTCTACCTCAAGTAGTCAGAACATTTCTGTATAGACTAATCTATGAGCATAAAAGTAATAATATTTGATGTACCCAGGCTATTCATGTGCTCATTTTGCCTCCCCCCTTCACTACCCATTCTCTTTATAGAGAAACTATGCAAATATTCCTAAATTTTTCAAATATGTTATTTAAACTAACTAAAATGAATTGTATTAAGAGCCCAAATTATGAAGCTCTCAGTTCAGATATAGCTCTCTCTTTGCTTTCATCCTTGGCAGGAAATAAAAAATCTGAAAGTCCTTGGATTCAAAAATGACCTGATTTTGGCTTTAGAGTCTACAGCTCCTCATCTCCCACCTTTGCTGCTGGATTCTTAGAAGGTGATCCCACTTTCATGGAAAACAAGAAAGGTTTCCATTCAAAGCAGATGAGGAAGGCCACAGGTCTTAGCAGTCTAATAATCAAGTGGAATCATAGATATATTTCCATCAGCAATTGGACATTCTAATGCATTTACTCAAATCACTTCCAAATAGGAAAGTTATTAACTATAGTTTTTATGTATTTATATATATCTTTATAGAAATATATATTTATATATATATATTTATATTATTATAAATATTTATATTTATTTATATTATATATTTACTCTACTCTGTTCTATTCTATTTTCTGTTTCATGTGGATTGAAAACTGGTATAATGGCTGGGAATTAGATTATCTCCTTTATGAGGACAGACTAAGAGAGCTGGAATTCTTGAACCCAGAAGAAAGAAGGCTTAAAACTATCTTAACAAAACATGTAAATTCCTGAAAGAAGGTGTTAAGACGCTGAACCAGGCTCTTAGTGGTGCCCATTGACAGGACAAATTTAAACAGGGAAGGCTCCCTTTGAACAGCAGGAAAGATTTTTGTCCTGTAGGGGTGACAAAGAAGTAGCTCAGGTTGCCCAAAGAGATTGTGGAGCTTGTGGTCCTTGGAGGTACCCAAAATCCATGGACATGGTCCTGGCTGTCTCTGGGTGGCCCTTCTTGAGCAGAGAGGTTGGACCTCATGACCTCCACATGTCCCTTCCAACCTCACACCTCCTGTGGCTCTGTCTTTCAGTATTGCCATCAATAACTCAGGCAGGTCGCCTCTATATTTTTCAAGTTTTTGAAACTTTCAAAACATTTTCAAAGTGGGAAAAGGAAAACAGAACTTCAGCAAAAAAAAAAAAATATTTTCTTCTTTACTGAAGAAACAATTATTTGCTGTTTTTCCACAGAGACTGGGCAAAAGAAAAGGTAGCAAAATTAATTAAATTATCAAAAACTAAGAAATATTTAAATTAGTAATTTTTAAAAATTAAAATATTAAAATTAATAAAAATAAATTCCTAGTATCTAATAAAAAGACAGGGTTTTTGTCTCACTCCCTTAAGAATTAAGGAAATTAGTTTTTGTATCACAAACCCAGTAGACTCTGAGAACAACAGATCACTTCAACCTTTTGCATATTTTCCCACAGCTCCCAAATGCCCTTCTTGTAGACTTCCTCCCTTTTTCTTAACCCCATTCTCTCTCTTCTAGAATAAGCAAATCTAATTATTTAGAACATTTCCTCAGAGGTGCTGTTTTCCAGCCTCTAATCATCCTTGTATGCCTCTTTTGGATTCTCTTAAATTTATCTTCATCTTCTTGAAATGGGGATAGTACCCCAGATGCTTCCTCCCCTGGCACAGGATAGTGAGCAATAATTACCTGGTTGTCTTTCTTCAACATCACTTTCCCTATATTGCCAAAGGTGATTTTCCCTTTTATCAACACCTTGTTGATGCTGTGTTCAGTTTTCTGTCCACTTTAGCTCCAGTTCTTTTTACAGTGATGTTTCCTGGTTGGCTAGTTTTTATTTTCTATGTGTGTAATTGATTTAATTAGGTATTGCACATAAGATTTTTGTTGAATCACATTTTGTCAATTTTGAACCAATTTTCCAGTAGCTTGAGGTAATTTTAAATATTAATCCTCGGTTCCACCTAGCTTAAACCATTCTTACTTAACTTAACATTAAAAAACATCATAAATATAATGATTTTCATTACATAATTAGTTGATGTTTACCAAAAACATTTAGCATATTTCTTAAAGCAGCTGATCTTCTATATAGAATATTTCAGCTAGACTTTTATTTTTTCTGATGATATCTTATGCCATAGTATTGAAATTTCTATTCATGCCAAATGGTCCCTTTGATTGTTTGGAATTCAATGATTTCAAGAACATTAAAACATTTTATTGATTTAACCTAGAAGCAATTGAAAAAAAAATCTAAAGATTCAGCATATACTAAGATGAAACACTGACATCATCTTTGTTATATGGTCAAAAATTTAACCTGGGACCCAAGTAATATTTTATACTCAAATAGAAAAGTCCAAAGATTCATGATTGTATTTTCTATGGCTAGTGGGAGAATTTTATACATTTTATTACTAAAACAATTATTTTGGCTTCCAATACAATTAATTGGGAAGATAAGTATCTCTGAAGGCTTCTAAAAAGAAATCCAGTCCATCTAGGTTAGCTAGCTGTGTTAGACATTTGGCTCCTATCTTTATATGATTTTCATAAAAGGAAGCTAATTTAACGTCTCTTCCTTAAGAAAATCATGTCTCCACTTACACTTGTGTTTAGAAAGAGCTAAAGTGACAGATCAAATTACACAATGAACGTGGCTGGTAAGAAATTGATACAATTCAGAAAAAATAAAGTGTTCACAAGCAATATTTTCAAATAGTGTATGTTATGGAGAGAGGATTTTAGACTCTCAGGAAGACCCTATGTCACATCAGCTTTGCAACTGGAGCCTGTCCCACAGCAGAAACCCCTGAGACAGAACACAGAAACACAGAAAAAGGCTTCACACTAATGCATCTAGATGGTCCTCACTCCCAACCTAACAAATTCCCACCCTTTTATGCAGATTTACCTTAGTTAGCTTTACACCATGCTCAAATCACGCTTTACATATGTGCTAAAAGTGTAGTAGTGGAAGGATGCATTAATAAATAGTATTTCCTTAACCATGATTTTTATCATTTGGGAGTCAAAATGACCATTTCTGAGGATAACACTCACTTGAGGTAGGTGAGAAGTACCTGTTGTATTGAAAGACTGTACAAGAAAATTTTGTCTTCTTGAACTTCTTTTTATCTAGAACAGGAGCAAGGAAAAGGGCAGGTTGAAATACTTCCTGATATTATTTGGTTTGTTTTTTTGTTTCAATTTTTCTATAAAACTCCATGGAATGACTATTTTAGTCCCAGTCATCTACATCACAGGGCTGAAGACCATAATTTTAATATATAGCATGCTGGTTTTTTTTATTTGTTGTGCTGTGGAAATGAGCAGACTGAGAACAGCCCTGCAGAGAGGGACTTAGGGGTGCTGGTGGAGGAAAAGCTGGTCATGACCTGGCAATCTGCAATCAGTCCAGAAAGACAAACTTGTCCTGGGCTGCATCAAAGGAAGTGTGGCTAGCAGGTCAAGTGTCAAGGAATGTAGTTCTCCCATTCTCTACATTCATGAGACCCCATCTGGAGAACTGCATCCAGCTCTGGCATCCCCAGCACAAGAATAACGTGGACCTGCTGGAGAGAGTCCAGAGCAGGGTCATGAGAATGGTCACAGGGCTGAAGCACTTCTATGGAGTCAGGCTGAGAGAGCTGGGGCTGGAGAAGAGAAGGCTCTGGAGAGACCTCTTTGCAATCCTTTAATACTTAAGGGAGGCTTATAAGAAATATGATAGAGCCTGATGCAATAGGAAAAGGCGTAATGTTTCTAAACTGAAAGGGGATAAAGTAGATATAAAATTAGATATAAGGAAGATTTTTTTCTGTTATTATGGTGGAACAGATTGCTGAGAGATGTGGTGGATGCCCCATCCCTGGAAATACTCAAGGTCAGGCTGGATGGGGCTCTGAGCAGCCTGATCTGCTTGAAGATGTTCCTTCTCATTGCAAGGGGTTTGATCTAAATGACCTTTAAAGATCCTTTCCAGCCCAAACCATTCTATGATTCCTTTCCATTTAGGTCCTACCAGGGGTATTTTTCGCACAGCATGGTTTGAGAAAAATAGAAAAATGTAGTCTTTCATACATTCTTCATATGTGGATATTATCTTGTAAAGCACAGAAAAGAATGGGTCAGGAGCAGAAGTCTGAGCACCATTTAAACCTTTAGTTACAGGCTGAGTCAGATCCATGTCCCTAAAGCATTACTTTCCTGATCAGTCTGAAAGGTGCTGAAAAATGGAACATAGCTGAGGTCATTGCTATCCACTTGCAGAGCAGTGTGATTGACACTGGCATTGTAAGCTTTCTTTAATTACAAGATTGCAGTCTCAGAGAACAAGCCCTTACCCTTAGCAAAAGGGAAATATGATTAGTTAATTCCACAGGAGAAACCAGGCTAGAATGCAAGAGAGCATGAAGAAAAGCTACAGAATTTGTCTACACAGGGAAAATAAGACTGAGAACGAGTAAGGTGTCACATACATGAGAGAGAAGAAACAGACAGAGGTGGGGTTGGAACTTCAGACATCCCTATGTAAGGCTTACTTCATCCCTAAATTTTGGAAACTTGAGGTCCAAATTTACTATCAATATAAGTCTAATGCCACTGTACTACAACCTACATTAGGACTCTTGGGCTTTATATATATGTTTTATATGAGCAGATAATTCTGTGATTGGAGATTTCCATCTAGCGTTTTCCAGTCATCCAGGAAAAGCATCCCCCTTCCCCTGTTGTGGTCACTAAAGCACATTTGGCTTGTGTGGTAGAGGTTCGTTTTATTGTCCTCCAATGATTAGGAGCAGGGCTGCCCCTCAGGAAGCATTAAACACATTCACCTCATACCTGATTTTTTTTCTTTTTCCATCCCTTGACCATCTTTTTCACTTCCCACATGTCTCCTTGTCACCATTCATGTAACTCCCAAAGAGTTTCACTTCTATACAGCTAGTTTAACATTAAGGTAGGTCAAAGTCAGAAACACAGTCACCTACCTGCAGCCTGAAAACTACATTTCTGTACCATGCTAACAGAAAAACATAAAAAAATCTTTTGAAGACTGTTGGTGCTATTATCCCAAATTCAGCAGAACACATGTGTTTACCTAGTGCAGTGCTGCACCATGTTAAAGACTCCTTGAACATGAATGACTTCACGGCACCAGGCAGCAGCCTACAAAGCTGCCCTTTTGGGTCCTGAAAGCCTCAGTACAATTTTATACTTGTGTTAATTAGTTCAGCTTCACAGAGACCACGTAGTTCTCAGCTCCCCACCTAGATCAGTCATCTTTGGGACCATATACTGCATGCACAGAAAGATGTGTTTCTATTCAACAAAGATGAAGATGTTGTCATGAAGGACAAACCAGAATTAAACCAGATATTTCCTTAAGAATCTTGGAATAAATGCATCCAGGTAGTTATCAGTTTTATATGGCGAAGAAAGAAAAGGAAGAGAAAGAAAGAGGGAAATTACTATTTATTTAATATCATAAGTCCCAAATCAAAATTCTGCTTGAAAATTTTAACAGATATACTTGAATATATAATCTACTAAGACACTTTAGAAATATGATTATTCATAACAGCATTAGCTCTTTTCATGTTTAAGGTTAAACATATTTAAATGGGTATACGTTGTTTTGTGTCAAAATGAGGACAACCTGTTTCTTATACAAACCAGAATAATTGTATGGATTCAAATGTGGAATCTTCTTTGCATGGGTAAAAGTGCAAAACTGAACCCAAGTATAGATTTGAAAGATATAGGAAAATGGGCAAATGGTTTAAAAATTTGTTGTTGTTAATAAGCAAAAAAAAAACCCCAAACCAACCCTTCTAAGCCTGTGTAAGTATAGCTGAAAGTGATTTATTAGCAAGTAAGCTGTCTCTACAAGATCATTAGTTCCAGATGGCATGATACACATTAACTGCATGTAAATGTGTGTGTAGGAACTTCTCCATTAGTTATAATGACCCAATCAGAAGGTGTTCAAAAGTAAGTAAATAAATAAAACTCCACGAGAATGTGATTATTAATAGCACCCAGAAAGAAATAGTCTGAAAGAAGTGAAGAGAGAGACATCTGCCCTTTTCAGTGGTGTTCTTGAAAATTAAAATGTATATGGTTAAAATTAATAGAGTTGGAAATAATATTGGAGATCAAATGGTCACTTTTGACCTCAAATTCTGTTTGTGACAAAAATTTAAAAGTGCATTATTTGTCAAATTTATTGGGACTATCAGTGTTCCAGATGACTGAGGGGAGAGAACATAATTTACCATTAATCCCAGAAAAAAAAAATGCTTTAGTCATCAGATTTGCTCATGCAAAAATACCCTGGTCCTAATTGGGAAGGTCTGATTCATGATTTCTAATCAATAAACACAAATGAGGTTTGAGAACAAAGGCAAGGCCATAAATATCTGGCACAAACACACAGATTCTTATAAAATAGAGAAATTAACCATTTGAGAAAGCAGAAACAGAGAAGACTGAAGAAATAAGATGGCCAAGTGGGTTTTTTGTAGCCAACAGGGAGTAAAACTCAGCTGGAAACTCAGCTACCACCACTGGTTTCAGCAAAGATCTTGGTTTATACATTCTACTATCCTAATTTTTGCACCAGCTACTAAGTAGGACTGCTGAGTTGCCCAACCTTGGTGTGAAAAATGAATGTACTTTTGTAATTGATAGGTATGAATGAAATATCCCAAACTGCCCAAAAATTATCCATTCCTATTCTATAAGGAAAAGCTTTGCAAAAAACAGCCCAACCCACAGCTTTTTAATTTTGCAGGGCTTAAGGGAGGGAGAATTACAGCATCTGGCTCAAGAGCTTGTATACCACCTTTGCTCAGCCCAAAGCACATTAAAACAGCTGAGTTATAAACCCCACAGATGGAAAAGGGGGTTGCAGCAATGATGTTCTTCTAAATGCAGCCAAGTTGCTTGGATACTCCATATAACATAAATTGCTGAAGCACTCGAGTACTTAACTAGTTACAGTATTCGAAATTGGGTTTAATTTGACAACGCTGTAGCTCAGCATTGTTTGCCTTCCAATTATATACATTGATTAGACTTTGAACATAATGAGCTCTTTTCTGAAGGGGGTCTGACAACAAAAGCAATATTTTAGGAACTGAAGGCTGTAAGGTGGTAAAGTGAAAACTTTGCTTGAATACAGTCTCAGAGCAGGCTGTTTTAAGAAGTTAATATTCAAAAATCCTGTGGTTACGTGGTGCAAGGTTTCCTTATAACTCCTGGTTCCATATAAGTAATGCAAATGTTATTTTTATTCTACATGCACATTAAACATATAATCCCCATTCCTGTTCAAACAACCCAGGTAGTAAACACTCTAAATGTATCTTGGGTTAATATGCACAGGATGGAAATTAGGTTGCACTATAGCATACATTACAATAAAAACTGGTGAAGTGTGTAATTACTGTTACTGTGCTGTATGTTACCCTATATACAGCTCAGTGTAGCCACAGCAGTAACCATCTTAGTGTCACTGTCTTAATTATAGCAGTTTTATTGTTATTATTATTGTCAGTCTTTAAGCTTTTACTAAATCCAAAGCTCATATTCAGCAAAGCACAGAAGCATGTGTTTCTTCTTAAGCAGGTGTGTAGTCCCAAAGAAGGTAGTAGAATTGCAAAAACTTCAAAAATACATTTTTTTGAATGAATGGGATTAGTTATACCTCTCAAATTAATGATAGGCACACCAATGATTGGTATTACCTCCAAAAGAAATATTAATATAATGAAGATTTTAAGCCAGAGCTTCTTGTTGACTATAGGTGATTTAATTTCCATTGACCCAGTCCTAACAAGTCATCTATGGTCTCCATGTCTCCAGTGTCTTTTGAGCAAGGCTGGAAAAGAAATGTGCCTAATGCTGACAACAGGAGAATCCAAATCTGAAGCCCTTTAGATGTAGCATGCTTAAAAGTCTGTCTCTACTGTTTATTTTAGCTATTTCTGCTATATTTATTCTGCTAGTGAAGCTGCCCTTCTGCACATTCCTAAATAACAACATGTATTTGTTGATTCCCAATGTTTTACCCAACTGAAATCAGGTCAATATGTCTCTGCCAAGATACGGGGTCATGGTGGCAGGATTCATATAGAAAAAGAATTAGAACTACAAATGGATATAAGCACCTGAGTCTAAAATTTCAAATACAAGAAACACTTGAGGTGTTGTCTAACACTAGGGGCTCCAAATATCCCCAGGTCTTGAGAATATTGTATTCTGCCTGTAAATAACTGAAAATTAATATGAATCATAGCACATAATACAGCTATGCAGATATCCCGCCATAAAATTCTACAGTTTAGATAAAATAATTATTGTTTTATTGGTCGGGCAAGATATACAAGATCTCTTGCTGCTGTAAAAATTCTCTTGCAATGCAGCAATTATTTTCAATTTTTGTTTAGCCTACACATTGGTGTGATGGCACTCACACCCCAGGGAGCCCCCCTACCTGGATGTTTTGTCTGGATTGGACTAGAAAGCACTTCTTAAACATTAATTTGAGTTATAACTAGGACTGATGATGAGAAAAGCAGCCTCTCATTTGTCCTTGCCCCTCACTGCCTACAAAAACAACAAATAAGTGTGATGCCCAGAGGAAATAATTGTTTCTCTCAAAGAACAGTGCCTGAGAGAAATGTCTGCATGGTCTCCAAAAGCTGGTTTTTTTGAAGGAAGGACAATAATATCGACCCTATCCTGTGAATGAATGAGGTGAAATTTTGCCTTGGACAGACAACACTTCTTTTCACCACTCTTTACTTTTTAACACTCCTTTTTAGCATTTCATAGAATCACAGATTGACTTGGGTTAGAAGGGACCTAAATGATCATTCCAGTCTCACTGCTGTGGGCAGAAATACATTCCACTATCCCAGATTGCTCAGAGCTCCATCCAACCTGGCCTTTAACATTTCCAAGGATGGGGCATCCACAACTTTTCTGGGAAGCTGTTTGGATGACTCACCATTTTCACAATATAGAATATCTCCCTAATATCTAATATAAAGTTGCTCTCTTTCAGGTTGAATCCATTCCCAACTGTCCTGTCACTCCAGGCCCCTGTGAATAGTCTCTCTCCTGTAGGCTCCTTCAGGTACTGAAAGGCCAAAATGAGGTCACCCTGAAGCCTTCTCTTCTCCAGGCTGAAAAATCCCAATTCTCTCAATCTTTTCTCATAGTAGATGGGCTCCATCCCTCTGATCAGCTTGGTGACCTTCCTCTGGACTCACCCCAACAGGTCCATGTCCTTTCTGTGCTGGCCACCCCAGGGCTGAATGCAGCTCTGTAGTTGGGGTCTCACCAGGGCAGAATCCCCTCCTTCCCCTACTGGCCACAGGGTTTTGGATGCATGTCAGGACACATTTGGTTTTCTGGGCTGGGAGTGCTTATGCCTGAGTCATGTCCAGCCCCTCATCCACCAACATCCCCAAGTCCTGCTGGGCAGGGCTGCTCTGATCTGTTTATCCCCAGACTATGCTGATATGGGGGTTGCCCCAACCCAGGTGCAGCTCCTTGCCCTTGGTCTTGTTGGAACCTCATGAGATTCCTGTGGTCCAACTGTTTAAACTTGTCCAGGTCCCTCTGGATGGCATCCTATCCTTCAGGTGTGCCAACAGCACCCCTCAGCTAGATGTCATCTGCAAATTTGCTGAGTGCTCACTTGGTCCCTTCACCTGTGTCATTAATGAGGATATTAAATAACACTGGTCCCTACACAGACCCCTGAGGGACGCCACTTGTCACTGATGTCCACTGGGACCCTGAGCACTTCACCACCACCCTCTGGATGTGGCTGTCCAACCACTGCCTTATCCACTGAACAGTCTGCCCATCAAACATGACTTTTCTTAGGAGAGAGAAGAATGCTGTGGGGGATTGTGTCAAAAAGCTTTGCAGAATTCCAGATAAATGACATCTGTAACCCTTGCCTTGTCCACTGATAGAATGACTCCATCATAGAGGCCACTAAGTCAGGCAGGACTTGCTTTTGGTAAAGCTGAGCAGATTGTATTGAATCATCATCCATTTCATCGTGTGCCTTATCTCATTTTATCCTGATTCCCATTAATTTTCCTTTTATTGATGTTATCATCACACAAATATAATGATTAAAATGAACTTTATACAGTCTGTTAATATTTTATACAACTACGGTACTATCAGCCACTTTAGAGCTGTGTAACTCCTGACTCTGTTTAATAAACACTGAAACTACATCCCATAACTTCAAAGTAGAACATATTTGTTATTATAAATATAATGGTATTGCTATAGTGTCTGTACCAAAATTTGCTGCGTAGAGAACAAAAGCTGGAAATATCAATCACAACTGCTGTCTTCTTGCAAATGTACCAGAGTAGTCCAGGAAGAGGAGGTGGGTTGTGTAGACAGTCTAGGCAGCTACTTTATTTCATTTTGCAGATATTTACTGCATGAATAATGTATAACATTCACAAAAGGAAAGCAGCAATTCAAAACCTCTACTGACTGCAAACTGGGCATGTTTTATTGGAGAATCAAAATTATCTGGCGATTTTCTTGTAACTGGATACATAGCCATAGCATCCTCAGATCTATAGCTAAGTTTAAAGTCTCTTACAGTATCCCTGGGATAGAGCAAAATTATTTTATTGGGAAAAATGTAATGAATATCCTTTCTAAGAGAAAACCAGGCAGCTGAGAGTGTTTCAAGGATTAGATGGCATGTAGCTAAAAGAAAGAGGCTGTATCTTGCAGCAGACAGTGAAAGAAATAGACCATTTCACCCAAGGAGAGAATGAGTCATTTAAAAATGTGAGTGGCAGCTCATTCCATAAGGAAAAGGAACTGAAAGTTCACAGGAATAATATGTAAATAAAAATCTGTTAGCTATTGAGAAAAACAAAATGTCATCCTCCATGTAGAATTCTGCAACACCCAGAGAACTGAAAGAAGAGTGCATTATTCCAAGAAATGCTCTACACAAAACTTTGGCCTCAGCCTTCCAAATGCTGACTGTTAGAAAAGAGGAATATTTGCATATGATTGCCAGTAAAATAGCAACATTTTCATTTTACAGACAACTGTGGGAAGGACATATTTATTTCAGTCTGACTTCTCACAGCAGAAATGGTGGGCAAGACACTCAGTGCTGTAATTTCACATAACTTGAACTTCAGCATTGGCTGAATATTTTTTAACTGCACTGTCTCAATGAGCTGGCAATGTTCTCCATATTTCCAGAAAAGCCAGCTCTAGAAGAAATGAGGGGGAGTGCTACACCCATTTTTAAGTACAATATTGCCAAGTATTGTATCATCTCTGAGTTAAACATCAACACTCCAGACAGATGGATAACTCAGGCAGATAAGACTGAGATTTGCAGAAAGCACTGAGATAAATGGGGAAACACCAGAACTAGGAAGGATAAACTAGTAGGAAAAAAAGATAGGGCTTACACCTATTTCCTAGGAAGTGTTCTTGTAGAATTGAGTGACAATTTTTTCTGTGAATAGTAATTTCTCTGTATAAAGGATTATCTACTCAAGTGAACAATTTTGCACAAAAAAAGGAGGCAATTTTAAAAGTAAAAATATTATACTTACATCTGTTCTCAATTAAATGTTTCATTTTCATAATGTCATAACATTTCATTTTGACATTTTTAATGAAAATTTGTTAAGTTTTTCTTCTTAAAATGTCATTTTTTCTTGATGAAAGATCAACATTAGAAAAAGTAAAAGGAAAATTGGACAAGACCATGTGAAACCAATTGTACTGTTTGGGGTGTTTTATGTTTGTTAGTTTTTTTAATTTTATTTGCCAAAATATATTTGTATTATTTTTATGTAATTGAAATTTTGAACTCTACGTTTTTATTTATGCAGTTTAAAACTTTCCTGGCTGTCTGTGGATGTTTTACTAACAAATCAATTTGAAAAAAACATTAGCTGTGTGTAGACAATGGGACATGGCAGTCACGCATTCACTTGAAATCAGTAAGTTATAGTGTAAAATACTAAACTAGGAAACAGAAGGCCTGTTTCATGTAGATGTTTTTGCTAAACAGAAAGGCTTTTAAGAAGATACCATCATCTGGCAAAGGGTAACTGTAGGTTCTGATTCAACCATTTCTTCCAAATGAGGAAACAGAAATAAGTTCCCTGTCCTATCTCTCAGAACACTAGCCACAAGATTATTGGGTCTAGTAGACCAAAGCTGTTTCAGAACTATCTTTATTTGTAGTTTGTGGCCTCCTGATCTTGAGGTCCTAGAGTGTGCACCATCAAAAGGGCACAGCAGGAGAATAACAGAAAGGAATCAGAGGTGAGGTAGGGCTCTGAAGAATCTACTGGTCCTTGAAATTTGAGGTATTCTTTCTGACACCACAGCTGCTATAACCTCTGTATCTTTGGTTAGCACTGATTCCAGAATTTATCCAACTGAGGTGTCAAGGCTGGATTTAAAAAGTTTAAGCAGTGGGATTCATCACAATTAATTCAGACATACATAGGGGAAGTGAATTTCACCAAGTCATTCTCAGACAATTTTACAGTCAATGTAGAGAAATAGGATCCTCCATAGGATTGTTCATTTTACCTGTTGTAGACACATCTCTTAGCTTCAGCTGACTTGCACATTGGAGCTGTTTTTGCCCTGTGATTGCAGGGACAGCATGGGCTGCCTAATCTGAGCATGGGTTCAGATTTAGACCTCTAAGTTTTAGGTATCTAAACTGAAGTTAATCATACCAAAAATGATAGGCAAGAAATTGAGGAGTGGTAGAAGTTCTGAAATCACATGGCCTGTTCTAAACACATCTGTGAATGTGTTAATAGCAACATCTGTGAAGTTGTGCCACAGTAAGTGTAATTTTGCTTCATTCTCCTGTTATCAAGATGAGAGACCTGTCAGACAGTACACAGAAATCAAACTACCAGATAGGAGACACAGGAGATGTTTGAGCTTGTCTGTGTTTTGTCCCATTCTTGTCTCTGAACATTTCAAATGCAGAGTAGATATACTTAGATATACATCTTCATTTGCCTGGCCTTGACCAGCCAGCCAAACCAGACACCCTGCACAATGTTCTTATATTCCTAGTTAAATACAGAGGGAGCATTAAGCCCTAAATACACATTTAGACAATTTGGGGTTTTTCTCACCCATATTATGTTTTTTTTTCCTCTGGGAGGTCAAACACAAGGCTTTTCCCAAGTTCAGAAATCCTTGCATCGTCTGGTAAGTACTGATACTTAAATCTACTCAAGTTGCACTTTTTTTTTTAATTTGCTGATATATAATGTTACAGCTATTCAGAGGATAACTTTTTCAAGTACAGTCTTAATTTGCCTATGTAGGGATTTGTATGTACTCCAAAGCCTCACTTTAAGTCTCTCAACTTTGTAGGCTTAATATTCTCTTCTGGAAAATGGAGTTAGCAACAATAGTAATCTTGACATACCACACCTGTAAATGAACATGTGGTATAAATGTTAAATTTCCTTATTACTCCAAGTTCTTAACAGACACCAACCCTGTCTCTGATACCATCAGACTTATTTTCAGCTTCAACAGTTTCCCTGCATTTCCAAGGCAACAGGAACTCCTGCTCAGAATTGTAGGCTTTTCAAGGTCTGTCACTCCATGGCTCTGAGATATTAGGATTTGAAAAACCTCATACAGTGCTTAGACAGATTTTCCAGCAGGTCTAGTCTAGTAGTCAGCTCATGATTCAAGGAGAATGATTGAGGTGCCACATCTGAAAGGCAAGGTGCCAGAAATCCTTTATACAGAAATCTTTAGCAACTGAGTGCAGAGATGCACATCTGCATCTCTAACCCAACGCACTATGGTGGGTTTGGGACTCAGTGTTACGTACAGCAGCAGTCAAGTGTGACACCTGTAGTAAGAGTTAAGAGCTTCTATCCAAGCCTTTCTATAATGGTGCTATGATAACATATCATTTTATACATAGCAAAAAAGCCAGCCACTCACTGAATCATATGCTCAAGAGGCATGTGAATTACTTGGACTATGTCCTGCCTGCCAGAAGAATGGCAACCCAACACTTTCAGAAAGAGCAACTTATGCAAAACATCTTATTTGAAGGGTTCCTGTAAGGACAGTGAAAGATTGGAGATCATTTGGCTTCCATTGTTTATCATTTAGTTACTAATGTGAAGTATGTCAGGGAGTTGTCACCTGGCATTTGATGCAGAAGAGCAAATAAAAAGAGTGGTTACAATGGACTAAAGGGCAGTTCAAATCAAACAGTTCTACTGTCAATTTACATAATGCCGGAACAGCAGGAATTGTGTATTTAATAAGTGTCTTTTTCAGAGTCCTTTAAGGTGTCTGAAGCCCACTGAATAAAATGCAATCTTTTTGGTCTTTTATTTTTGCTATAAGATCATGCTTTGAGTGGAGGAAAAAGGATACATTACACAGTCATAGGAATGTATTGCATACATATCTGGTGAGTCAGTGGATAATTGATACTTGAAGAACTACAACTGTTAAATAATAGGGTCAGATTTTGGTATATGTTAGGTGGAGACATTTACTGTTCATGTGGATAAGAAAAGGTATTCTAGACAAACAAATTGGCTAAAAAGGACCATTTTATGTCTAATGAAAGTTGGAGCACTGTAGGTGGGATTGACCTCCACAGCTTTGCCATTGAGAGCTGGCAAGCTTCACCATCTGATGACCAGTCAAGCTGTTCTTTTTTTCCAGCCAGTGGAGGTAAATAAGCACAACCAGGATCATGACAGGGTGACTGTTGCCGCTGAAGCTGAATAGATCACGTGGACACAGGTTGAGGTATGGTGCAGAAAGAGCAGAGTTTATTTTTCCTCCCAGGATTTATAGGTTCCTGACCACGGCCAGGGACTGGATGGTCAGGATAACACTTTCTCACTGCGCTGGCCATGGGAGATGCCCATCACAAGATGTGTAACAGAAAGAATGTACACATATCTATGTTTACAGTTACTGTCCTGGGAAAGTCCTTAGAAAATCATGTCATCAATCTCAGAAGCTGAGTTTTCAGGGCGACCTGTCTCCCGTGGCTGAATCCTTACTCTATAAGAACAGATTACAATGATTTTTTCAGGTGTGGACATCAATTATAAAAACAGGACTTCATAGCTATGCACAAGTGCCTAATACCACAAATTTCCACACCCAAAACAAATATACACATGTAAAGATTATCTTTACTAATAAACCTCAACATTCTTCTTTAAAATCTGAAATTCTTTTTCTAGGTGATTTCAAATTCAAATTCCAGACATAGATTCCTTACTTAATGTTTCATTATATGAGGATGTGTTTTACACATTTCTCATGGAAAGAATCGCTGGAGGAGGCAATTTTACTTCTTTTCAACCTCAGGCATCATGTTATGATGCCTACGGCCATGACACATGGACTTTTCAGGTGCAATTTCAGGGTGAAATTGCAAAAATAACCAAATAAATTAACAGTCTCATCTGAAGTGGTTGTAGATACCCAAAGCTACTATTGGTATTAATTGTTATTACAGGTGCTATATATGTTTATCTATCTCACTTTTTTTATCACTGCTGATCTTCAAAAGACATCATCAAAATAATGAATGATTTGGGGTGTGTTGTTCTTCAGGTGTGTAGCTAATAATAACTTGAAGACACCACATTTCAAGTGATGGGTAAAAATTTTACTTTTTCCTTGGATTTCAAAAAATATTCAGAGCAGTAAGAGTTTTATTGTGACATTCACAATAACAGCTGAAGGATGTAAGTAGTTGGTTAAATGAGATTTTTTTATGACCACATGTGTACAAGGCTTATAGTTTGTACCTCTTATGAGAAGCACAGGTGTGGCAGCAGTAGAATATAGGTACTTTTAAAAAAGCAGCATAATGTGACAGCAGCCATTGCAATATGAAGTGAAAGCAACAGTAAATTAACATGTCTAGCAGCTGCTTTGTGGAATGCCAGTTATATTATTCCAGGTAAGATGAGTAAAATTTTCACTACAGAAGGTGGGGAAGAGCTTTAATTCTGTGATATATAATGGACTGGTGAAAGAAACGTGAGAAAAAGTAATATTTTCTTTCTTCAAGCTGTATACATTTGAAATTCAAGCCCATTGATTATTGCTTATGACTGCCATTTCATAATCAGTACCAAATTTTGCATTCACAATTTTATTTGGGTGAAACATCACATGCAATAATTTTGAATGAATCATTTGAAAACTAAACTTTTAAAAGTATCACTTTTCTAGCCTTCAGCAGAACCAAGTCATGCCCTCCATCTTTAAGCAGAAATCTGCAATCCCTGTAAAAATTATTTTTGCCATTAAATTACCCCTTTTTTTGAGCACTGGACTACAGTCAATATGAGCTATTTACTCAAGGGGCTATATTTTGATGTCAGATGCAAAATTCCATTTACTACTGAAAATATAGCCATGAGTATTTTACCAGATAGATTTTGCCTTTTCAGCTACAGCTCAGAAACTATAAATGAGACATGTCACTTTTTCCCCCTCCTCTCATTTAATAAAAAGTTACAGTTTGGTTCAAAAGTGTCATTTTAATATTTCCACCCACTCTTGCTCAGTTTGGCTGCTATGGAAGAAGGAAAAGGTGTTGTGCATTCCTAAATAGGCACTGGTGAGCAGATGGACTCTAGCTAAAAAATTCTGGGTGAGAGAAATCAGAAGTGTTTCATTTCCATGTCTGCTCTTTTGGCAATGCAAACTCTGGTTCTGCTCAGACGTGCAGATTCCAAGAGGCGTGGAATGGGAGAATGGAGCTCTCAGAAGTTTTTGCGAAGTTTTAGAAGAGCAGTGAAAATATGATGTGAAAATGGAAAAGTGAGGGGAAAAAAAAAACCAAAATCTATAAAAAATAATTTTTCAATTAGAAAATTTGACTGCACATGCAAACTCACTGCCTGCTTACTGTCAGTATACTCGTAAATGGAAAAAAAACTCCAAAACTATCATGATAATGAAATGGTTCAGTTCTAAAGCTGACATTGTGTTTCATCATATTTAATCAATTCTATTCCCTGTGTGTCATTTCTTCCTCCCTACACAGTGTCTTCCTTACAAGATGTTCTCAGTTGGGTAATTGGCAGCAGAGTAATAAGAGTTTAATAATTATTTCTGGTAGATCACTGCCTAAAGACCAGAACAGATTCTGATTGTGCTCAGTATGTAGAAACAAAACAGAGAGGAAACCAATGACTAAACCAAGTTGTTGGGTTAAGGTCTGGTGGGGTTTGTATAGAGCAGGAAGTAGATGGCAAAATTGTGCCTTCCCCAGCAAGGAAACACCACCCCAGGCCCCCAGCAAATTAAAGTCAGTCATAAACATTACCCAGAAGCAAAACACAAAGGTACTGAATGTAATTCAGAAAGTGATAAATTTTGCTCTGTCCTTTTTCCAGTATCTTTATCAATACACACACACAAAAAAATATTTTTCGTATATTATCAGGTATTTTGTCTCCTGAGCTTGGCTTCATGAGGCCAAATTTCTAGTGAATGAAGAGGAAAGGAGATAACATTTTTCCTCCCCATACTCAATCATCTTTCATGGATCAGAGATGAAGGTGGTCCCCCTGTGACTTAGACTATGGGGTCTGATTATTTCACACCTTCAGAGCACATCTGTCACATGGAACAGGTTAGGGAGAACAGAGAAGGAATTTTTCATGACCCATCACTGAATTTGTGGAAGCCACAAGTGCCCGGCTGGGGCCACAGCTGTCTCATCAATGGTGCCCAGTTGGTAGCTCAGATCCAGCAGGACCCATGCAGACCATCCCTGCTCTACCATGAGGCCTATAGGAACTAGTAAAAAGTGTTTGCTAAACTTATGGATCAAAGCAGACAACATTATCAAGCAGTGTTTTTTTCAGAGAATTTGAGGAGAAAAATACAGACCTAACTTTGATCACAGGAAATTAAAGTCATGTGCTAGGCAATACATGTCACCTGCCTTCTCCTAGATGCATGTTCATAACCTGAGATAAACACTTCTTTCCATGCCTCCTTTATTGTTAGATAATATAGATTTCACATCTTAAAAACATTGCTATCAAGTATCTCATAACGCCTGTGCCATAGCAACCTGTTAGTGTGATTTACTTTGACAGGAGACGGGTATTTTATTGTTTGACCCCTTCTGCTCTGGCAATGTAGGTTTAGGGTTGTTGTTTCGTTTTTTTTCATGGCAGCTGTTTTATTTAATCTTACAGCAGCTGATATTGAATCTTCACATCATTTTTTCTCTTGTCAAGGTTTGCTCTTAGAGTAAATGTTATAATGAAAATCCAGGATTTCACAGAAAGGCACCCACTTAAGCAACTTTGCACTCTGATACCTCAGAAAAAATGTCTCTAAAAATTTATGCATTGCAAGAAGTTCAAGAAAATGTCTTTTTCTTTAACATGTTAAATAATTATGGATTCCAATAATTAAACCCATTAAGTTTACTGGGACAAATTCATATGGGTTAGATAGGACTTAAAATTCCGATGTTACAACTACTGAGTGACAGGCATACCAGAGGGCTCAAGAGTTTTTGGCTATTTGACAATGAGGCTAGCACAGCAAATTTGCAAGGGGGGAGGGAAGGCAATAACCACCATCTTGCTCCTTACCTCATAAGCATGAATTACTTCAGTGAGCTAAAAGTTGACCCATACAGGGTTGAACCAGGCAGTTGTCACCATTAGAGTTTCTAGGAAACAGGCACAGAACTTGAAACACTCATTCATCAGCAGAAGTAACAGATATCCCCAGAGGAATGGAGACCAAGCCCAGTGGCAGTGCTTGATTTAAATGTATGACTGATTCTTCTTTTGTAATATTTACTTAAATTTGGGACCGGACCTTTAGGCTTTAGGTAAATCTAAGAATCTTCATTCAAGCTTATTTCTTCTTCCAAATATTGTGAACCCATAGAAAAGGCTTAGAAACTTGGCAACTTATGCAACATCCATATGAGTGCAAAAGCTGGAGTCCTAAAACAATGACTATCTCTGAAAGCATCAAGAACAGCTTATGTATGAAGGAAATCTAAAGGATCATCAGTTACACTTAAATAAGCTTTCAGAAAATGCGTGGTTTCAAAGATTTTCATAAAATATCAAGTGAATGCAGGCTGTATTGCTGAGGCAAATTATTTCCTGTGCCCCAGAGACTGCACTCGGCATCATCGCAGCCACCGTGACAAAGGAAAGTTTAAAAATGGGATATGAAGGAGAACAACAAAGCGTTTTTGTTCATTAAGATCTTTTCCCAAGCTGAAGAGGTAGCCAGGGACTGTTTCTTTGAAATGTAGCAAGTAGATGTGAGCAGCTATCAGAAGAGCTGACCCCTTGGTACAGAACAATAGGTAGCAAGAGAAGAGATAAGCCCAGTAGGCTCCCTACAGTATTGCTTTATTACTTCTCTGAACACTTGCAACTATTTTTGAGTCTATTAGAGAAGAAATGCAAAAAACTGGTAGGACAGATTCAAAATAAGAAATGAAGAGATCTATACTGGGAGTAGAATTCTGACTTCTAATTGTATTCCTACTTTTTTCACTGTAATGGAGATGGATTTCCTAGTTAATCTTTTTTTTTTTTTTTTTCCCAGGCCGAAACTGATGGGACTGCCACAATCCCAGACTTTTGAAGAAAACTTTATGTATTGGATCATGTTCTTCCTCATAGTGCCATTTCTTTAATGAACATGTGAAGGTGGGAAAAAAACCCAAAACAATAAACAGCTCAGAATATTCCCCAAGCAGAATTCCCACATTCAGCATCTGCTGCACATGGATCTGTCAAGTGGAGATTCAGCTGCTACCTTCTTTCTGCTGGACATCTTGTCACAGTTTTAATCACATCTTGTGGTCAGTCTGAATTAATTTAGGATCTTCAGCTTTCAGAGTTTCAGCTCAACAGAAAACATTAATAAATGGAATAATTAATCCCAACTCAGAGTAGATCAATCAAATCCTCAGCTTGGAAGCTATTTAAACACTACAGTGACACTTTGTCTTTTTCTCATGGGTCAAAAAATCAGCAGCCTGCTACTATGGTAATAATCAAGAAAGAAAATTAGTCAAAAAACCCTAGTCAAAGTGACAAGAGAGATGCTGCAATTTTGTTTACAAACAAAAAGTGCTGAGCTCTGCTCTGTAGTGTCTTGTGGTGAGGAAAAGCTTGGTTTTAGCTAATTAATATATTCTCTGGTTGTGAGTCAGTTGATCTCTGAGAAGATAGTTTCATAAAGAAGAAAAACAATGTGTGCCTGTTGATTAAGTCCCTTTATAGAAGGGAACAGATTGCAGGAAGGGAGGACGTGATGCAGAGCAGAGCAAAGATCCCTGTCCCTGATTCCACACTATCCTCCCATGTCATATACAGGAACCTTCAGATGCAGACAACCAGAACAATTTACATGATCTTGGTCAAAATGTAACATGCCAGTGTTCTCCCTGACTTGTTTCATTTGCAGCTGTAAATATAGTCTGAAAGAGTCTGAATTCTTTGTCACTGGCTGGAAATATCTCAAAGTGCCAAGGCAGTGACGACGACCTGCATTTGACCTTGCTGCAGTTGCAGCATCCTGCAAAGCTGTCTGCTTGGGGTGTTTGCTGCTTGCCTGGGGCAAAAACCTGCTGTGGTAGAGATGATATGAAGGCTGGAGTTCTTCCCTTAACCACCCATTTCCTTTGGCTCTGTTACAATGATATGTCTTTTAGATGTTGGAATAATTTAATACTTTTTGTTGTTTTGTTGTTTTTTTTTTCCTGCATTCACATTTCAGTGTAAGACACCAACTCTTTTCCTGGCAAATTAAAATATGTTAAAATTACAAAATCATTTTAAAAGCCATTTCAGGCCTCCCTGTTGGCCTAACTTGGATATCCGAAGCTAAGTTTGCTAGGTAGGCAATTAGGGATATTCTTACCTCTTTAAGGAATCATGTACACCTAAAGCACAATCAAATTCAAAATACAATACTATAGAAAACAAGATCTGGAACTGATATCATTACTACTATACCTTATTTATATTTACTTCTTAGAACAAGATATTTGACCTTGACAAGTAAATTACTTTTGTATTATTTCCAGGTGTATTATTTATTTGTTCATGGAAGATAAAGTAATAACTTTATTTAAGGATATCCTTAGCACTTGAGAGAATACTGAAGATATATCTTCATTTTAAGGATTCTGTGGCATCCTCACAACCACTGATATTTTATTTTCTTTACACAAAAGGTACTTTAACAGAGCAGCTCCGCCTTTACAGCTCAAGAAAGGCAGCTGAAAATAGTTCCCCCTGGATCCCACCAGTGTCACCGCCAGTGTCCCTCTGAGGAAGTCTTTGTGAAAGAGGGGAAAGCATTTAGCCCTCTGGGGCCAGCACACGCTTCCATTGTATTATTTGTTCCTGCTGGCCCAAGGAGTGAAAAAGAAACATTTTAAGTCATAAACATCACAAAATTGGAAACCTGTGTGCCAAAGTGCCTTGAAATGTATGTTTGACTGAATTTTATTGGAACCTGTAGAGCACTGGATACCAATGGGAACAGAATTTATCTTCAGATATGATGGGAACAATTTTTCTAAGTCTTCTGGAATTTCTCCTACTCTTCTTAAGCTGCCATAAGGCCATTTTTTACTGTACAACCTTTTTAAGGATGAAAACTGGAATTCATGCTGAAGACCTGCACATTTTAAAGACTTGATTTATATTTTTATTTATATTGACAAATTTTCAATCAAAACTGTTAGAATAATTTAATTTTCTCCATGAATTTGTTTAAGATCTATCTAAAAACTGGACAATTTTACAGAAAATTTTTCTGTCTACTTCAATAATTAATGAATTTTCCTTAATCCTTCTGAAAGATTTTAGGAAACTGTGAAAGCTTAACAGCATCCTTAACTGATGCAGCATCATCTAAACTGTTACACAAGCCTTTAACAATGATTATTACTCTGTGGTCATCATCATCATCATCATCATCATTATCATCATCATATTTTGACTAATTCTAATTCGGGAACGTGGTTTCCATTTTACAGCACGGTGGTTCTGCTGCCATGGAGAATAGGCAAGCACATTTGCTTTGGAAATGGGGTTCCTGGGAGAGGGGCAGCCTCCTCCCCCACGAGTTTTCACTCATTCTGCAGTCAGGTGCCCTGAGAGCAGATAACGAGACACCACATCATGGTTCATCACTTTTCAACCACATCATGGTTGAAACTGTGAGTGTCGGTCTTTAGAGGAAAAAAACAACACAGTGGGCTCAGATGGACCTGATTTATGCTTTTATTGTTCATATAGAAACTCCATAGTCTAAATTGTAAAGAAAGGGTCTAGATCCCCATATATTAGATTCCTGTCAAATATGTTACCTTTTATTCTATATGTCTATAAGTAACTCAGTTACTTAATCTGATGGGTAGAAAGTCAAACTAGAATCAAGACCTTTTACTTCCCAGATGACTTTCCCTGCTTTTGCTTTGAAAGACATTGCTGTAACAAGTGCCCATCATTAGACAGTGATGGAATCTCCACTTGGTTTGGGTAGATTCATCATGTATTTGGTCATTTATTATATAGACTTCACTGCCCATCATAAGAAGAAGACATTTTTAAAGAATTACTTATTGCAAGAAGAAGAGAACTTACCAGTGCTCCAGTTCTGCCTAATAATTTATCATCTTCATAGTTAAAAAAATATTTACATATTATTTCTGGTTAGAAATGCTCTTTAAATTCGAGTTGGTGGTTTTTTGCTAGGTCTTCTCTCCATACAGAAAATAGTTCTTTTAAACCAGCTAATGGCATACAGAGGCACAAAGATCAGACAACTTTGATTTCCACCCTTGTTCCTTAACTGCAGAACTGTGAGAAAATACAAAAATCTGATCATTCATTGAGCAGCCTAGATTAACTGAGTATAAACCATGTGTATTCAAAATGGCTGTGGCTAGCTAGATTATGGATGTACTGCCTTATGTCACATCAAAGATTCTGTAAAACCACTCTGTCGTCTTATAAATAACAAAAGATTTCTTTTTCAAAAAACTAAAACATGAACAGAGGAAAGACATTATTTCATACTCTTCCTGTCAATTTAGATAGTCTGCTTAAGTGCTGCCTTTTTAAAATAAAATATAAGGCTGCAAAAAATGAGCATTTTATGCATATTATTATCATATTTATTTTTATCTTCAGCTACTCCTACAGTATAACTCAGTGTGGTAAATAGTTCATGCTAATTACTTAAAAATCCATTAAATTTTAAGTCTCATAGCAGATGCAAACACCATTTCAAATGTTCTCATTGTGTTGCCTACATAATTCATGAACTCTTATTAGAATTCAGACTCAAAGATGGCATGTGGTATGTGAGCCACGCTCTCCAGATTTTCATGTATTCCTGGAAAAGTGGAATACACACCTACAGAGCCTCAATACCAGCTCCTGTTCAGCACTTATGCTGACCCACATTAAAGAGTGACAGGCCTAGCAGTGATCTGCTGCAGGAGAATTTGGAGTTTTACAGAGAGTGTGAATAGTTCAAGCAATCCTTCCCAGAGCTGGGGCTGGGATGTCTGGACAAATGGCCAGGAGGGACCTCAGGTTACAGCCCCCAGTACCAAATTCATTTGGGGCCTCTCTCTCTCTTGCTTCTCTTTAATTAGGCCTATAAATAATGGGATTTCACAGTCTTGTGGTAGCCCAGTCTGAGCAGGAAGAGGATTGTCCTGGCCCAGCCCTACCGCTGCCACAGGTGAGTTCAACCCCTTTCCACCTAAAGGCGATGTCCTTGTCCCTGCAGCATCTGTCAGCTTTGGCTGTGGGCTCCAAATGGCATTCTGTACTCCTGTGCTGTGGCTGCAAGAGGCTTTGCACACCCTCAGACATTTAAAAATGGTGCCAGATACCTCTGCTCAAGAAACTGAATAATTTTCTACATATATGAAACTTAGCCCTTAAAATCACACATGGATATTTAAAGTTATTTTTATAGATTAAGTCACAGGCTGATTCATCCCACCTGTGATACTTACCTGGGTAAGTAAGGCAGGTAAATGTAAATTTACCTTTGTAAATGACTTCTCTCTATTCACTCTAGGACAGGTTTAGAGTAATTAGCTTTAGGCAAACGACCTTTATACTGATAAAAGTAGGCAAAAAGCCTACTGTTCCAAAAAGGTCAACCCATCATAGGAATTTGATAAAAATTCAGTGATCTATAAATAGTATCCTGAGTCCCAAAATAAAAAGTTCTTAGTGTGGTTAAATATTTTCTTTTCCTTTACACCTTTATTTTCTCTGTCTTAATATATGTATAACAAGATTTCCATACAAGTTCTCCAGGTTGTTCTGATATTAAAAGTATTAAAAATTGTGAAGTATTATTTAACTCCAGAAATGGGAAATTGTAAGTACTTCAGAGACCCACTTCTCCAAGTACAACTCTACTTAAAGAACAAACCTCTGTACCCCACTCAGCTTTTCTGCAGCAAAACCCTTCATATCTGATGACCCATTGGCTTCACATTCATATTCAAAACTCCATTTTCTGAGCTTAGTGTCTTGCAGGAGAAAGGATACATGGGGCAAAGTACAGACAGCATATTGCAATGTTCTTTATACATATTTTAAAAGATTTCATATAATACTTTGGCTATTTCTAACTTTTATTCTATAATTCCCTCTTCAATCCTGTAATATTTTATCTATCTTATTCTCTGATCTTCCACTTTGATAGGAGTAGAAAACCTTTGGGAAAATGATCTAACATTTCTTGCTATTCTTCTTCTTTGTTTTTTCTTTCAATATACTTGTTTAGTTGTATTCTTGCCATCTTATTTAGTACCTTTAGTGTACAACAAGTATATCATGATTTTTTCTTTTCTTAGTAAAAAGCCACAAGACCTCATTTGTTTTCAATTTTAACCCTTCACTTTCATGCAGAAGGAGATAAAAACTTTAATAAATATTCTTAATCAAGGTAGAAGAGGGATTGGCTTAACAGAAAATCACCCTTTTTCTTTCTGCAGGTTTCATGAAAGTCCCACTATATAAATACTTGCTCCAGTCCTGTACTGGAGAGTGTTTTCATCACATACACATTTCATCACATACAGTGGTGTCTTGCACAGTCCTAGTGAGCTTGGAAAGCTGAAATCATATAATCATACCTTAGAAATGGAGGTTTTTGCTTAGAAGAACTACCTCTTTGTCAAACCCCAGCCCAGATTACATCCACACTGACAAAGGCATTTATTCCAGTTGTGTTTCTCCTGCATAGTTCTAAGTCCTTGATATGTTCCTGAGTATTTTAGCCACAAAATACAAAAGACTTTTTCATCCCTTGGGTCTCTAATGCTTGAATCTGAGTGTGAATATATACTTCTCCCCCTGCCTCTGATCCAGTTTTACAGTGCTAGAAATTCGATTATTCTTTTAAAATTAATTTGAAAATTATAATAGTTCTCATCATTCTAAAATTTGCCTTATACACAGTCACATTTTGTGTTCTGTGTATTTTACCTTTTATTTCATACTTTCTTTTTAACAATCTTGTTTCTACTCTCCAAACACAAGTGTATTTTGAAGAGCTCATACAGCATATTTCTCTATGCATCATATTGCTGGGAATGATAGACATTTCTAGATAAGTTTCTCAAATAATAATTTGATATATAGTAGATTATTTCTGTTTTTCTGATGATTATGGCCTGAAACAAGTTACTGACAATAAAGCTGTAAGTTTTGAAGTATTTTTATACTTTATAACTTCTTTTTTTAGATAACTACTGAATAATTAGAGAGGTCTAGGTATTTCCCACCTCCAAAAGAGGGAATTAATCACTTCAGAAAAAAACATGGTTTGGGATTCAAGACCTTATGATATCTTTTGATCCAAACTCTCGGTGATTCATAAAGGTGACATCACATTAGTTTATTAAACATTACACAATATTTCAGGTTTATTGCATTTCTCCAAACATAATTTTTCATTTTCTGAAGGACCTAATTTTCTCTCCCATGCTTTGTAATGGGTTGATCATGAATCCTCCTTTTCCAAGGAACAATGTTCTGTCCTGTAATCTCAACTGTCCTTGCCTTCCCTGGTGTTATGTCTGTGCTTCAAGTCTACAATATAATATTTTCAAAAGTTTCAAATTTAGAATTTTTATAAATAAACTTGTTACAAAACTTCCAGGTCACTTTTTCTAATACATAGCTGGATAACGGGTTCTTAAATAGATTATGTCTTGTTGAAACTCAAATTTTCAATCTGTGTTTAAATTAAACTCAGAAAGGTTGATAAGTTTAAACTCTTTCATATGGATTATTGAAGTACAGTAGAGTTTCTTGACCTTTACTTGTTGAACAAAGATCTGAATAAATTAAAAAGGAACAAAATATGTTTAATGCAATATTTAATAAAATGTTATCTTTTTTGCATTTTCAATGGTTATTTTTCATCTACTAATAAGGTCTTTCCTGAGGACTCAGAAAATAATTTTTTCTTCTGAGATCATATCACACTTATATTCCAGTATAAATATTTTATTATGTTTAATCTATCAAAATAAAATGTATTGCTATCATTCTTATTCATCCTGCATATTGGTTTGTCCTTTCTCTCTTTACACTTTTATTGGACTAAATGATTTACACTGCTTTCTGCTTTATTACACTGTAGAGAAGAGCATCACTGAGTCAGAACGTACCCTGCAATGTGATAAAAGTATTCTCCACACATAAAGCCACTTTTGTACTAGTACTGTGATAATCTCTGTGAAGATGACAGATTTTAGTGTCTGCACTACTTGATTTACTAGGATGATTTAAACTATCAGCCAGTTATTCTTTTGGAACTTATAGTCCATGTATTTGATACCATGTCATATTTTTGTAATTAATTATAACACTATTATTTTTCTGTTATAATCACATTTATAGTTGAGTACTAGAAGTAAATATGGTGCTTCCTTATACTCAGAATGATCTGAAAAAGAGATTTCTCCTGAAATATGAAAAATTGTGCCTTTAACTGCAAGTATAACATCACATCACTGAGTATTTAAATAAGTTATTACTTTAAAAACATACCCAGATTCAGTGATTCTGGGATATTTTAGGGGAAGTACTTATTGATGTTCTAAGACATCATATCAAACATTAATTGCTGAGTTAATTGAAAAAAAAAGATGACACACTGCACCTCAGCAATGGTGGGAATGTATAGCTGAAACAAGGAGCATGACAAAGTAAATGTAAAAGATGATTAATGTTTGTAGTTAACCCTTTGTGCAATGGTTGTTTCATACACAATATATGTGTGTATATATTTGGATTACTAGTAATGCAGCATACAATTTAGGTAATGTAATAATATGGCAAAACAAATCTTAAAGATTTCTCCATTTCAACCACAAAATTGTGAACTTCCTCATCTCTGTCCTTACAGAATGGAGATATCTCTCATGTCATCTGGGTAAGACTTTTTATTTTACCTATCTTTCATTTTATATTGCCTATTGCTACTGCTGCTACATTATAATCTGTAGCACACTTAGGATATCTAATATATGAAACATTATAATGTGTCATCTTTACTGTGCTACCAGTATTCATTTCTAGCTAATGCAATATGAAGATTTTATGAAGAAAGAGTTTTATCACAAAAATAGCAATATAAAATCTTTAGATTTTAACAACTGTTCTAGGACAATGGTCAATAAGGTGACAAGATATTCCCAGCAAACACTCAAAAAATGACTGAAAGAGAAGTGAATGACTGCATGAACTAAATAAACCAGTCCAAACCTCAACTTCAGGAGTTTTTCCTGTGTTCCATTCCTCTATTTTTGTTTGTTCCTCTTTTTTGTTTTATTAGGGTTTTTACATTATATGTCATTCCATTAAAAAAAAAAAACAACCCTATTCAATCAGATCAAAGAATATTTAAAAAAAAAAATTCAGGAATAGTGATATTGAAAATACTTGTAGAAACAAAACTTTATGATTCTTTAAATATTAAATGTTTAAATATTAATAGTGGAGTAAAGTGGATGAATTTACTGATTCAAAGAGTGAGAGGGGTGACTCAAATTCCAGAGCATAATTCCCCTCAGCAAGCATCAAGAGCACAGGTTTCCCAAAAAGGCTGTGGAGTGATGCTCCTTGAAGCTGTCCTGGGCAATGGGCTCTGGCTGAGCCTGCTGGAGCAGGAGAGTTGTACCCAGGGACTCCCCAGGGTCCCTCCCAAACTCAAACACTGGCATGCTGTGATCTCTTTCTGAAACTGTTCTCTTCAAATAAAAAAAAATAAAATAATTACATAATGGCTACCAGTTAGGCATGAAAATAAAATAATTTTGCCTTCGAGTATATCAGTCTTGTGCAGTGACTGCAAAGCTCATGGAAGTAGATGCAGTATCTAGAAAGTCTCCTTAATGCTGATCCTAAGAATGGTTATTCCCCCAGCCAAGTGGAGCTGCTTTGCTTCTGCTCTGCAGTTTGCATCAACCACCAAAATGTAGCACAGTGTCAATTCAGTACCTTTCCCATTTTAAAAGAATAGACCTTCCAAAAGGGCATACTTTGCTTAGAAAGAGTTCTAACAGAAAACAAAGAAACAAACAAGCAACAACAAAAACCAAACAAAAAAAGAGACCTGAGAAAATATTCTGCATAAACTCCATGTGAAATGAAACATCTTGGTTTAGTATAAACAGTTCCTTTCATTATCCAATTTATTTTCAGACTGAAAGCATCAAAACAAACATGGTTTTTATTCAAGAACAACTTAACAGTCCTCCATTTTTAGTTATTTGACCACCAAAGTATAAAAGTACATTTGACCAGCTTGATTTTAGTATTACTATAATTAAAAGTTGAATATATTTTTAGAGTCAAGTTTTGCTCAGTTATTTAAGCTGTGTAAAAATTCTTCAAAAAGTAAAGAAAACATAAGTAAAGAAAACATACAAATGTATACACTTCTTTCAAATTTTCTAAAATCAATGATTTTTTTATTTTTTTGCCAAATTAACTTCACTGGACAACCCTGTGATGATCAAGTGACAGGATTGATTTTCATAAAATTGATCACATTTGATAGTATAGAAGCTGAACTGGGAGCATTACCTTTCTGTTTTGTATCCCTCACTGTTTGTTTGCAGTGGGGCTGGGATCTCTCCCTTCAGTCTCAAGGCACAATTCATCCCATCCACCACTGGTTCTCTAGAGCAGGACAGACAAGACAGACAAAACACTGCAACTGTGCTGGTTTTTTCTTCTTTGGCTACACATGGAATCTCCTGTAACTTTTTCAGGTGCAGATATACTGAAGATGTTTAGAGATAGTGGAGATTAATCCCACTGATAAAGGTATGTGGGATGTATTCACCTGTCATGTATAAAAATATGTGGGTTTTATGGCTATAGCAAATACACTGCAGTTTCTTAAAATATCCTTTGAGGATTCTAAAAATATTTGTAATCATACCAAGAATGAGTCTGTCACAGCCAGATAAAATCAAGTAAGAAAAAAATGTACCATTTTTCTGGCAGTTTTAAACAACATTATTCTTTTTTAAAAGCAGCAGCAAAAGAACCTTTTTCAGCAAGTTTTTAACCCATGATGTATTCACCTATCATTTAATAATGCTTTTATTTATTTTATAAGATTAGATTTAGTTCTAACTGTTTATCCATGCCAGTCAAAGCAATCCTATTGTGGCAAGATGCATGTTATTTGTACAAGATTAGTACCTGCTGATACATCTTTTTATTCTAAAATGGAAAAACCACATGTGCAATTTTAAAAACAGTCATGTAGCTTTTGTTTTGCCTCTCTTGGTGTAAATTATTCTGTCTCTATCACCTTTGGAAGAAAAAAGTACATTTTTCTTCCAAAGAAGGAAAGAAGTGCATCATTCCTGCACTCTTTTCAACTTATAACCCTTTCTTAAAATATTTCTCTTATCTAGAGGCAAGAAGTAATTTTATAATTGTGTCAGAAGAGGTATAACGAAAAAAAAAATCTGCTGAATGATGGAATACCTATAGATTAATTTCAAGCAGGAAAATTGATAAAGCAAATTTATTGTCCTGTATAAATTATCAAAGCATCCATAACTTTGATGGAACTATGTGACCTTAGACCAATACAGAATGCAGCAATAGAGGGGTTTGCTCCATGTAAGATTGTACAGACATTTTTCTCATTGTGCTTTAGCTTGTGCTTGGTGCTATTTCCTCTAGGTGAGGAAACCCAAAACGCAGCACTAAAATCACTTAGAACAATGGGTTTCCATCCAGGCTGAAAATCAGGTCACTGCAAGGGTTTCTGCAGGTTCATTTCTTTCATGTGCTGGAGTCTAATTCCCCCAGAGAAACTTGCCTTTTCAGATACCTGCCCACCACTCAAACCATGTCCTAAAGACTTAATCTTGTACAACAATTCTAGATTGATAATGCTGCAAGTGTTCCTTCAAAATGTTAAAGGACAATCGACATGGCACACTTCCAGCATTAAATTCCATACAGATGCCTTTAATTAATTCATCAATCAATGGTGGGAAAATCTGGTCCTGTTACCTTGATTCTTGGATTCTAATCAAAGGCTAATTAGCATTAAAAAGATCAACAAGCTCTCTAGAATATACACCTAGAGTCATCCTCCTGGGTGTAAGGGGAAGGAGATGCTGATAAAGCTATTTAGTTGACTGGTGCTTTAATATTACTCTCTGCTTAGAAACTTTGTTTATTCAGGTTGGGGAGGACTGGAATAATAGAGAAAATTAAGAAAGGAATAAAGAATTTTTCTGCAGACTTAACTTATTGGGTTCTAGAAATATAGACGCTTTTATCTGTTATAGGGACTGAGTTTGGTTTAGATCTAACATAAAGGTTTGAGCAAATGTGAATTTCATCTGAAACCCCTTTTCTTCACCATAGTTAAAATCTATCCTCCTATTTTCTACATGTTTTCCAGAAGATTCCTTTCATATCCACCTCAACAGAATGAAAGAGAAGTTTTTTTTCATGTGGTTGTTTCATGAGTCTGCTCATGCCAGAAAATGTTTTATTGAGGATAGTTTGTATATAGGGGGCTAATTGTATGCACTTATAAACTGTGTGACTCTATCAAGAATAGATCAAGATGAATTGGCCACTCATCAAGTGGATCTAAGTGCAGAGAGCTGCAAATGCAAAGCTCATAAGGATTTAAATATTCCACTAAAATTATTGGTACAACTAAAGTCCAGATCAGTCATCAGAAAGGCTCAAGACCTGTAATTAAATACAATGTACTCTTGATTCCATCTTCTAAAGTCTGTATTAGTTGGGTTAAAAAGAAGATGAGAAAAAGTTGTGTTTAATATATATCATGTGCAAAATATGTGAATCTTCAAAATTCTAGGCATAACCTGGTCTGGGTCCCCCTAATGCAAAGCAGACACTATATTACCGCTAAACATGTTTGCCATCTCTACAAGCAGGAATCAAATCAACCTATCTGCTGATGGCAGATGGGATAGCAAATAAATAGCAGGAGTCATCTCAATTTCCTATATTAAATATTTGGTGCAAATCAGAACATTGCCAATGATTTCAGCTTTATTTCCTACCAAGTTAAGACCTTACCGTTCTTTCTCTGCATGTTGCCAAGATACAGTACATATCACAAAATCCTCAAGTAGGGAAAATACGTAAAGAAGAAAGAAAAAACCTCTATGAGTAGGAGAGGCTGTGGGATTGATTTACTCTGGAAATAAAATAAGCCTTTTATTTCTGAAAATATACTTTCACTGTAGCAAACATGCAATGCTAATTATATGTCACTTGTCTCTCCACTCCTAAGGAAAATAAAGGCAACAGCAATACAATAAAGGAGTCTCAGAGACAAAGACATATATTAAAAATAATAAAATAATAATAATAAAGCCTTCCTTAATTCAAAATAAAATTTCAATGCCAAAAGACAAAATTTGTGTTGTCATGATATTGATTACACAGATGCATTTTTTATTAATGTGAAGGCGGCAAAATCCCTCAGGTAAGGTTTCTTTTTATGTTCAACATGAATTTTAAGTTACATATTTCTAAAGAAATTCAATTTATCTTTTGTGACTGTTTGCAAGATGAAGTCAGTCCATGTTTTTAATTAATCATTCATTTACACCAGAAGGTTTGGAATTTACTTAATGGGACAGTGACTTTCTTCATATTCTCTACTCCCTTGGGCCAGAAAGGGTTTAGAAGCCTTATAAGTATTTAGGTGCTTGTAGGTTAATGCCTCATACCACCTTGAGAAGCTGTGTATTTGTCAACACATAACTCTTTGGGGTTTAATACCAACAGCTGCTGCACAGTCAGTTCCTCAGTGCTCCTCCTTCTGTACCTGTATGAGGCCACGGATGAGGAATTGCAATGATTTCCCTAAACAGACCTCACAAGCACCTCCATTACAGATGGATGGCAAGCTTGCTCCTGGCCTGCTGGGAAACTCCCATCAAATTTAGCTCTTTCTCTCCTTCTTTTCCATGTACTGAAGATCTGGTACATCATCTAACTGCTGGATCACTTCAAACAATCCGTAATTCTTCGCTTCAAAGTTCAGTACTAAATAAGAACTTGTATTGTTTGGTGACCTTTTGTACAAGCATTTCAGCAGCAATTAAATGTACCTTTCCTCTTCTGCCATGAGAAGACCCAGACTGTCTGCTTGCTTTTCAAGTGAAGAGAAAAACAGTGCTGTTAAGAGCAGCGACAGCAGCCTCCTTTTTCATTAGCAGCAACAGTAAGAAAAGTCAGAGAAGGCAAAGCAGCTGCTATAGCTGATACCAATGTGCCAATATTCCAGCAGGAGTATAATTTGATTTCCAACTGTGAAGTGTCACATGCAGCACATAGCTGTAATTTTGATATTAGTGCATAAATAACACTGTGCTCAAACTCAACATTCATATTTTCACCTATTGCAAGAACAGGAAGGCAATTTGCTCCTCGCACTTTGCTGTGCCACGGTTTATAAGTTGTAAAGGCTTTTAACTACTAAATATACCTAATCAATGAGTTTTGTTCCTCCATGTAATCATTCTTATTTGATTAAAAACAGCTAGTGGAAGCTGCAGGACTAACCCTGTTCCCTCATTCATTCTGTGTCTGTCATTTTTCACCTTGGCTTGTCCACACAGCTGTGCTAATTGAAAGGCTGAACTAGAAATGATGAAAACCATCATATGCTATTTATTAAAGTACCTTTTCAAGTATTGTACTGCTGAATATTGAGTTGAAATTTGGCACTTTCTTGCAATGAGAGGAGCAAATTGAAAGCATCCATAGCCCCTGCAAGCAGACCAAGAAAAGAGAAATGTCTGATACCATATGACAGGAGCATTGCAACACAGCAGTTTCTATCCAGCCATCACACCACACAAAACCTGATGCACAAACTTCAAGATGTGTTGAATCACTCATTTCAAGAAAAATAAAATTAACTAAAGCAAAATCCTCTCAACAAAGAAATTGAGATTTTGCCATTGACTGGTGAATATCCTCCCAGATTCTGACGTAACTGCTATGGGAGACTGTCTCTATTCCAGTTGTTTTGCTTTGTCAACACCCTCAGCCACATTAACATAGCAGTTACTTTTATCTCCTTAGAGTTGCTTTGCCACCACTGCCTGAGGTTGTGCAGAAAATGAGATGGTGCCATGCAGTGGTAAGTGCAAGGTGAGTAAGAGTAAAGCCCATAAGAACTCAACAGCTTTAATTTAATGTTCAGGTAAGAATTTACCTAAATATATAAACAGTGTGTCAAGGACTGAGGTGCAGAAAAGAATTCCAAATCAAATTTTTAAAATATATTTTTGAGATACAATAAGGGAAGAAGATATGTGAATCAGCCATGCTCATTTAAATAGTAGTTTTTAAGTAAGGAGCTTATATGGACTCCATCTACAGACAGTGAAAAGAGGGAGGATTTCTAGTTTAACATCACTTCTTGGAGATGTACCATTTTATCCCTCAAATGTGTGGACTATGTCAGTATTTAAGCATTTTTATTTAATTCAGACGATATGACAGAAAGAAATAAGTGGCAGAAATGTAAACATTTTGTCAGAGAAATAAGAAAATGTACATTCAGGTGAGGTGAGCTGAGCTGTCCATAAATACAAGCACCAAGACAGAAGATATAGAGGGAGGTGGGACCACACAAGTCCCTCATGCTGGGGTAGTGTGATGGATTTTAATTCAGTACTCCCTCACAAGGCTGCTGGCAAGAGAGGGATCACACATAAATGCACATTGTCCCAAACAAACTCTGAACTTGGGTGATTACCATTCTTATGAAAGAAAAAGTGCGCAGCTGCTGCAGAAGAAATTGTCTGGGTATACAGAAGAAGCAGATAATACATACAAAGACAGAACAAAGGCTGAAATGTCATTTGGAAAGGATGCATTATGACCACAAACCCAATTGAATCACCATCATGCCCTTTACAATCACATTTTCCCCTTGCTTTGCAGCATATTGGTAATTCACAGGATTATTATGCTACAAATAACCTATTCAAAACAAAACACACTGTATCCTGTCCTTAATATAAATGTGATTCTTTTTATAAATGCAGTAGAACAAAAATACACAGGGAGATAAACAAAGATGTGGTGCATCTGGAGTCAGCTGAAGACAATAGATTTTATAATTAGGTCACAGGAAAATTTTGTCCATTCAAGAAGGAGATAAACTAAGAAAATAATAGAAATACATAAATGAAATAGTACACTTCAGAGGAATGTAATTTCAAGAGGTAATATTAGTTCTTATGACAGGTTTTGAGGTAAAGAAAATGGTGGAAAAGAACAATAGCAAGACCTACCTGAAGTAAAGCTTACTGAGATTCAAACCCCATGGGTTTTGAATAGCTCTATTATTTGAAGAAAAGAAGACATTATAAACATACAGAACAAAAAGAAATTTGAAAATTTCCACGTGTGACAAAATATAATTATTATTATTTTTTTCTTTCATGCCCCATATGAATTGTTTTGACAGATGATTATTAACACTTAATAGGCAGAAAACCTAAGATTTATACCCTTTTTAGCAAGTTTAAACCTCTAGACAGGAATTCAGTAGTGATTTTTTCTTTCACTCTCCTGGGAAATAGGAGTTAATATTATGCTATTCTCATTCCAGGTCTTGAGAACAAAATAGGAAAACAAAATTTCTTGTTCTAAGCAGTACTTCAATCAATAGTGCAGCCCAGACTAATATCATCCTCCAGCTAATGTATATAAAATGTCTTAAACACAATAGAATTACCTGGACTGCAAATCCTCTGGGTCAGGCATAATTTTAAAATATGTGTTGGTTCAACATGAAGGATGTTATTGGGTTTTATATGTTTATAATTGGGACTTCTAGATATAATTGCAATACAAATAGTAAATAGAAACAAAGGAAGATCTTAATCTCAGTTATGATAACAACAGAAGAACAAGAAATAAAAATTGATTCACAAAAAGCTTCCAAAAGTATTCTTCGGAAGCCAAAACAAGCCCTATGAACTCAGTGATGAGGAAAGTATATTTTAAAATGTAGCAAGGAAAGTTAAGGCTTCTGGAAACTAAGATATCTTGTCTCACTTCTGCCATGAAGAGTACATTGACACTTTCTATGCGTTGAAACCTGCCTTATAAATACACATAAATATATATAGAGGGACATGAAATATTCTATTGTTATTTAAGCATCTGTAGGTATTTTGCCTTGTGGTAGTTTTCAAACCATGGATCTAGCTGAGATATATTTCAAACAACTACAAGATGAGTGGAAAATAAATCAAAGCTTGAAATTATTTTTCAGTGACTCAGACATATTTTAACTTTGATTTGCCCGTAGGATTATTTCTTTTAGAATGAGATCTTCTTTCAGAGATCTGTTTTGATCTGTTTCTTACATTTATTCTATCCTCTCAAAAATAGCTCCTCTATGACTAGGCTATAGAGCTAAGTTTTTCCCTCTTTTTTTTTTTTTTTTTCTTTTTAAATCTTTTGTTATTGCTGTTGTTATTCTTTCATAATTCCAATAATTTACTGGTTCAGAGTTTTTTATTTTTGTCCATAAGATGCAATTTTACTTCAGTATTTTGCAATGTTGGTGATATTTGTGTTTGTATCTATGATACTAGATTCATGAAAGGTTTTTGCTGCTATTACTGTCAGAAAAAGGCCAAAGAACATAATTGTCATATTTTCCAGCAGTCCAAAGATATAATCTTAGGAAATAATGCTTTCTTCCAATTTCTTACTTTTGGGAAAGTTCAAGGGTGACTGCATATGATAGAATTGATTTGCATCAAGTGTGATAGTTACTAAAACACTGATTTGATGCTTTTGTAAATTTTGTGCTTAGAAAAATGATAAATATGACCTGCAGTTCTTAACGTGGACTGAGAACCTCGAAAACCTTTCTCCACAAAGGCACATTCCTTTTTTTTTTGCCCTGAAGTCCTGAACAATACCCTTAAATCATGGGAGTGCCTGTGTGACTGAAGCTAAACAACATTTTCTGGTGTGTAGGATAGGGGTTGAAATAAATCTGAGGAGAACCCAGTAGGACTGATTTTCTTCCAGCCCTGTAAACAAAATCAGTGTGTCATGCACAGATCCTTTCATTCTGTGGTTCAGTTTAATTCAATAAACAAATCAAGTGGAAAGACGAACCCCAACATCCATGGATAGACAGAGTCTTACTTTTGGTTAGGCCATCAGAGGCAGAATTTTGCATTTTTCACTTGTACTTTTGTTCAATAACAGCAGAGTTCTTACACAAAGCAGTTCTTGATCTATAAAACTTGGATTGAAGAGGATGCCCATAGGAAATTTTGATGCAATAAGATTGCATATTTAAGAATGTTGTAATTCTTATTAATGATCCTGAAAAGTTCAGCTAGAGAGCTGACATGCAGTCTTTCTATGCTGGAACTTTATTGTTGTTCATTTCAAATCCCATCTGTTTCCAAAGTACTGCCTAATTTTGAAGTTATAACATTTATCTTCACTAAAACATAAATCAAAAAATTTCACCACTAAATCAAGTATTTGCACATATCTCTAATCCTAAACAACAAAACAATAATGATTAGTTATTTTCCCCCATTAGACACTTCAGTGGGAAATACAGAAATTAATTAACTGCCAGTTCTGTGCTTGTTTTTCTCCTAGTTTGTTGTATTCATTAGTACTGTGTTTGTCTACACAAGTTCCTTATTATATTCCCTTATCCTTGGGAAAAGGGCTGAGTAGAGTCATTATTCCCATTTTTTCACCAAGCATAGTTTGATGGGAAACCTTTTCCTCTGTATGAGTAGTAAAGCAAGGCTTTTATGTCATCTCTTCATTTGATAAATTACGGCACTACAAAAACAAGTAACCACAGAAGAAGTGCTGTCCTGTCAAGCTTCAGCTATGCACCACTTTGAAAGCCCAAAGGTTTATGTAGCAGTTTGAGCACTGGTCAAAGACTTGGATTTATTTATATTTTGTTCCCTTTCTCAGTAATTCTAGCAATGTTTAGAGATTCCCAATGAGCCTGATGGACACCCTTCATGATCCATGTAACACAAGGCCACTTGCAATGGAGAACAGCACCAGCAGCAGTCAGAAGCAGCCCTTGAAGGTGGCTTTACCCATTTCTTCTGTCACCAGAAGTAGAAAGGCTGCCACCAGGCAACAATAAACACTGGGGAAAGAAAATATTTCAAAATCACACACCACCCACTAACTAATATTCAGAAATTCTCTACTATGAGTTGGAGATGAGTCAACATAATTGCTTCTCTCCCGGTGTGTGGGGAATGGTGCATCAAGCGCACCAGGTCTTTTATTCTCCACAAATTTAGGTCCTGGTACTGACTTAGGCCCTGGGTACTGGGCTGCTACCAGAGAGTTTTCTGTGAAAGAGGGTGTTAAGATTCTGATGCCTTTTCCAGGCTTTGAGGCAATGGTATCCATCCTTCTACAATGTCTCTCTCCAGACAGAGAAAATCACATCAGAGAGATATCCTGTGATACTGGGATTTTACTTTGTCAACAAGCTAATTTCATTCTGAAGAATTGGTCACAACTCCATGAACTCAAAACATCCTACTTTTTGGTATCTTACCTAAGTTGTGTCCAAGCCTGCAAGACTCAATGACAGTTTTTAAGGTTTTCTTAAGATTTTTAATGTTCTTGCCATCAATTTCCTAATTAACAACTTTTGCATCGTTATTTCAATTCTGTATTTTATCTGGATTAAAGGCTAGAGAGAAAAGTTTTATTTTTAAGACTCTTTTTTTGGAGACACTTTATTGACACTGCTCTCCACAAGATCACTAGATCAGATGAGAGAGATGGTTGTCTTTTCACTCCATGGGCCACTGTGAGATTTTATTTCTGTTAACCTGCTGTAGATGTGACATGGCGATCATTACAATGGAAATCATTATCTTCTACTTAGATTTTGTCAAGAAAGTGAGAATAAAGATCAAGGAGAAGCAGAAAAAGATTTTCCATCAAAAATGTTAATTCCTCTTGCTGGACCAGTTTTTGAGTCTAAAAATTTTTTCAGCTGTCTGATGAGCCTTAAGAGAGTAAAGAGCATTGCTAGGAATTTTAGCAGCTCTGACAATATTTTATTACTGTAAATGAATGACAATTTTTTAAGGTATTTCCATTTATAAAAATCTTAGTCATGCCTCAAATATATTTTCCTTATAGCACCTTGGAAATTACATAAGAATGCAACTAAACAATATCCTATTCTTTTTCTTGGTAGTTAGTAGAGGTTGAGACTTATTTTTCATATTATGCTTTGCAGTAGAACTAGATTAAACTGGATGCTAATTTTTATTTTATATGAATGGATTAAGATATAATATATCCATTATATATAACTGCATAATGTAGGCTGCTCAGAAGCATTTCAGTCAAATGCTGAAATCTATGTTAGTAACCATCAAGTTTCAGTCAGGTCCAAATTCAGTTTGTAGCTTGAGATTTGATAGGAAAAAATGTGTATGTGTGGTGTGGTGTGTGTTAAGGAAGTTTTAGTACATGACATAAAGTCTGACAAAGCTGGATCTCTTTAGTCTGAAGAAGAGAAATTTAATGGGTAATCTAATCACTTTCTTCTACTACCAGATTATGGATTATAGAGAAAATGGCACAAAGTTCTTCTCAGCGGTGCACAGTAGATGGAAAAGAGATTATGAGAACAAGATGAAACAAGGGAAATTTAAATTAGCCACAAAGGAGACAAAAATTCACAACAGTTGTTAACTATTGGTGTAATCAACAGTTCTCTCTAAACTGACAGAGAGCAGGGGTAAATTAGATATTAGGAAGAAATTCTTTCCTGGGGGGTTGATGATGCACAGGTTAGGTACCCAGAGAGGCTGAAGAACACCTCCCTGGGATGTTCAAGACCACATTGGATGGGGCTTTGAGCAACCCTGTCTAGTGGAAGATGTCCCTGCCCATGGCAGGAGGGTTGCAACTTTATCTTTGATGTTCCTTCCAAACCAAAACTATTCTATTATTCTGTATATTTATGTAACATACAACATATTCATAATACCATATATGCCATAGACCACCAACTGATTAATATAGTCATAAACATAAGCTATCATCTCAATCCTTTTTACCAAAACTTTAGTATTTTATGGACAACTGCATCTGACTCGAGTTTGTTGTGAATAAATTATTTTTTTCTCCATATACTAAAGTTTAATAATTATTCCTTTCTTGAGAATTGTGGTATCCTTTTTCAGTAAAGATACATAAATCACTTCTTTCCAATTTTGTCTGTATTGATGTGAAAAGGTGATGTCAATTTTCTTCTCAGTAGAACCTATGGACAACAGAGATTTCATGGTCATTCACAATTGCAGATTTATAAATCAACTCCTTTGGCTCCCCAGACATTACGTTTAGAACAGAGTCTTCTGCTGTCTCCCAGGACATTTTTTGTAGCATTCTGCTGCAGAGAAAACATTTTGTTTTGTTTTTACTTTCTGGGAGTCTTTGCATCCTTCCATTGCCTACTGCAACAAGATTAATGATTATCTGAACTTTACCTTTGATCTCTATGTGCACCTTGCTGTGTCAACATCTCTTCAAGGTGGATTTCACATGTTACATTTTCACTGTTTTGTGCTAGTCCAGTAAGTCTGACCCTGTCAGAGCTGACAGGAAACTCTGGTCATGTTCTACTGCTTTTCACCCTCTACTCTGCAAAAAAATAATCTGTTCTGCATCATCAAAAAATTACTGCATTTGTGTGCAACATACTGTCTGCAGAAAAAAAACCTATGTGACCTTCTGAAAAACTACCTGGTCAACAGGATATCAAATATGTGCAAATTCAGGAGAAGAAGAATATTGTGTAAGGATAATCCATCTTAGCTTTCTGAACTTGAGTTTAATAAGTTTTAAATTTTAGGGCCAGATAAATCATGGCTAGATTTTTCTCTGGTTTAATTCCTGTTCCAGAAACCATCCTAGATCCACTCATCTCTCTCTGGGTCTTTGTATTCTTTTTTCAGCTCCCTGGCTATGGTTTGGGAACCAAGCTCTTAACAGTTAAGTCTTGCTAAGAACTGCTATTTGAGTGAGCAGGGTCACAGGTGTGCTGGTCTCATAAATGACATGGAAAATAACTCCATGCAGCAGCTGCCACTGACTCTTAGCATGCTGTGTGTGAAATTTGGGACCACTGGGCCAGACTTCTCTTCTGATTTGTACCCAAAATATTTTCTGTAATCTGCTCAGTTCCAGGTTCTTTGAGTGCATCTTGGTTCCAAACATTGGCCAGTAGCAGTGGACTAGATGCCAAACACTTCTTTCTTACAATCTCATTCTGAAACTTTGTAAGTAAATATAAATGTGACCAAAAGCGAGGATCCTGAATATACGCTCCAGAAAACTTCTTTGTATAGGAATATTTCATTACATTTTTCCTCTCTTGTTTAATTGTTTTTATCTCCCAAAAAGTGTACTTTTTGAGAGCAAAATAGGAACTTAACAATTTCTCCTAGTGGAGTGGGCATTTTTGTTCTTGGTGTAATTCTGAATTGTGGTGCATTTTCTCAAGTTTGTTATTTACATAAAGCTGTTGTTTGCCTAAAGTGAGATGCTCATCACTTTAAATCCTATGTTTTATATGTTCAGCTCTTATTATTGACATTTGTTGTGTGAGTTTTTTATTGTTATTTATTTTATTTCTTTATTCCTTGGATGCTGTTATAATTCAGTGACATATTGGCTTATGAACTTGTGTACCTTAAAGTTAATAAATTTTCTGTTTATTCTTTGACAACTATTCTACTCATCTTAAGGTCTACCTTATTCTTGTATAAAGAATTCCTAAGGTAGTACTGTCATCTTGTCCACACTGTGTGTATTCTGCCTTTCCCTGCATATCCTTCTAAGTGATAAAAATCAAAATAGAAGGATATATATTTAGGGATGTTTTTTTGAAATACAAATATTCCTTCAATTTCTAAAATGTTTTCAATCCATTTTTCTTTGTAATAAAGGTGATTAAAAAAATTACACACCCACCAGGGTAAGCTGTTATCATAAATCCTCTCTGTCCTCCTCTTTGTTTTACCATATACTTGGGGATGTAAAGGGAAACAATGTCTAAATATTTTGCAGTTATCATACACACATATTTCCAAGGTTTCCTGTCTTCATGATGTGGCAAAAAGTGGTTTTTCTGTCAGACCTTTGACTCATAATGGCAGGTAAATATGAGCTTCTGCACAGCACTCCACCTTTCTCCAAACAGCTTTGGTGGGCAGTGCTCTCCCCACAGGCAAATCATTTTGGCACAAAGCTCAGGGTACTTGAGCATTGGTCTGCTCAGTGTTAAATCTCAGCAATTGTAATTGCCCTGTGTAATCATCCTCCCTGAGAAAGGAGGCCAGGACTGGGGTAATAAAAGTTCCTGCAGAAAGGATCTTGATAAGTCAGATAACTGCATCTCCACCTTAAACTAATGAAGAGAGAAAAGACATAAAATAGATGTAGATTGCCATGCTGTGAGATTTACTTGTAAAATTCTCCCTGGGATCAGGAGAACCTCAGCCACAATGACACTTAGATGGCTGAAACTGATTCCTTTACTTCTCAGGCTGTGAACCTGAGCTTTCTATATGAGTAACTCTAACTTCAGGGTTAAAAATCAATCTCAGTCTCTCTTACTAGAGCTCCATGCAATTATTATATGTAGGTTTTGACCATATTCCCTGAGAGAAAAAAACATTAAGCTTCTAGAGCTTGTAGAGAATATGGGATGTCATACACAGTGTCATCAGTCCAGATCCTACTACTGGTATAGATTTTCTGAATTAGGGCAGTCAGACTTTGATATAAAATACACAGATATGATGTGTAGTGTCCATCTTTGAAGATTTTCAAGATCCAGCTGAGTGAATGCAGATGACCCTGCTTTGAGCTAGGCAATGGACTTCTTGGGGCTCTTCCCAACCTGATTTAGTCTAGCATTGTACGACTCAATGGATAACTGATGACAGTGTCCTGGGACACAAGACAGTTTAATTTTCCCCCTTCATTTACAATTCCCCACAACTTTTGGGATATGCTTCAATGAAAAATGGAATAAGGATTAGAAATCTAGCTTGCAGCATTGTTGGGAGGGTAAATATATTAAAGATTAGTAACTGCTCAAACACTGTGTTAATCGGTGCCCTATAATCACCTCAGAGAGATCCAGAGCCTTAAATCACTATTAAAGAATTGTATTGATTTCCCTTTTATTTGTGAAATAAAGCTATTATAATAAAGCTTGGATTTTATTTGACCTTTATCCAATGTGATAATTATAAACACTATATCACAATTATTTTATTCTAACTCCCAAGGGAAAAAAGCCCATGCTAAATTAGTCTGGGCAAAAATGTTCCATCTTCTTTTGCTTCTTTTTTTCTGGAGTTTTGTTCTCAGGCAAATAGTAACAAATCATTTTACAAAAGAAACATTAATTGAT
Source organism: Parus major (assembly GCF_001522545.3). Lineage (NCBI taxonomy): Eukaryota > Metazoa > Chordata > Aves > Passeriformes > Paridae > Parus > Parus major. Next base: position 104,997,191 of record NC_031770.1, read on the forward strand.
AGAATGATTAACAGAGTAATAGTTAAATTTGTGACTGGAGCTTTAGCATATTGCATTCATATTTAGTCCAGCTTTGTCTAGGGTCAACAATAATTAAAATAATTGAAATGAAAAAGATTTTCTGATGGGAAAATCTGGGAAATGGTATGAAGAAAATTTGAATATAATTGTTGATATCTTAGCTTTCCTCTATGACTTTTCTATAAGTTACTGACTAACAAGAAAAATAATCCCACCAAATCTCATTTATGAAGTTGGGTTTGTAAAAATCACCTAAAGTCTTTGCTGATGCTGTAGTTATCAAAACTCTTTTAGACCTGTGGGTTTGAAGATGTATCCAAGTCCTGGTCATAAGAGGACGCTCAAACATTGACAGAAACTGGAACCTCTCTGTCCCCAGAAAAATCAACCCTTCTCCAAACCAAAAGTGCAGTCAAAGGGGTAAAAAAAGGGGAAGGGGAAGGGAAGGGGAAGGGGAAGGGTTGGCTCAGTTGTTATGGAAATAA